>NC_142012.1:52245553-52405553 GCF_049901735.1 Notechis scutatus | reverse complement strand
AAGTCCAGTGGCCTCTTGGGAAAAAAGCACCTTTGGGACAACTATGACTGAGACTCTCCATAGACATGTTCAGATAATCCTTTAAATCCAGTTCTAAGAGTTGGAATTCCAGCATCTTCCATTTTGATCACTCTGCATTTTGTTTTTCAGCTGGTTTTCTTCTCGCCCTAGTCTACAAATTGAAATTAGATAAAATAAATGCCATTCAATTGCCAACAGGTTAAAAGCATAAGTATTTAATGCATAAAGACAAATAATGAAAAATGAAAAACCTCAGGAAATGGGGTATACAATGAAGCTCCAACCCTGAGAATTAGAGTGATGAAATTATCTGATATGAAACTGAAGAGAAGAAATGCTGGAAGAAATATTTTAGAGACCACTAGTGGGAAAGGTACTATTGTGCCTACAGCTTCCACATGCCAGACAGGTAGAAGACAGGTGTCCTAAGTTAGAAACCAGAGATGTCCAATGTTGGCAACTGTAAGACCTGTAGACTTCAACTCCCAAAATGGCTGGCTGGGGAATTCTGTGAATTGAAGTCCACAAGTTGCCAAGATTGGGCACCCCATTACTGAAAGTCAACTCTTCATCTGTTGAAAAATAGAACAAAAAGATAGATAACAGGTAACAGATATTCAGAGTTCGAAGGGACCTTGTAGGTCATCTAGTCCAACCCTTCACCCAAGCAGGAGACCCTACACCATTTATGACAGGTGGAAGTCCAAACTCTTCTTGAAAATCTCAAGTGAAGATGCTCCAACAACTTCCAAAGACAACTTCTGTTCCATGGGTTGATGGTTCTCACTGTCAGAAAGTTTCTCCTTATTTCCAGGCTGAATCTCTCCTTTTTCAGTTTCCATCCATTATTGCTTGTCTGGCCTTCAGGTGCCTTGGAAAATAGCTTGACCCCCTTCCTCCTCTCTGGGGCAGCCTCTCAAATATTGTAAGACTGCTATCCCGTTTCGCGTGGTCCTTCTCTTCACTAGACTAGCCAGGCCTAGTTCCTGCAACCGTTCTTCGTATGTTTTAGTCTCCAGTCCCCTCATCATCCTGGTTGCTGTTAGATCTTTTTAAAAGAAGAAGAAGCAAATTTAAAGGAAGCTGCAAAAGAAGGTTCTGGAAGGCCCAGGGCCTAATGTTGTCCCCAGCCAACCACTGACTATATTTCCAGAGAAAAGGGAAGTCCAAATAACAGCAAGCAGAGGGTCTTTGAGTCAAGGAAAATAGCTACACTATTTCTGTTGAATTAAATGCATATTCCAGCCAGGAGGAATATTCAATTGATTCTTTCCTCCCCCGTATTACGCTAAGCTAGGTCAGTAGTTTTAAATTTTCCTGAGTTGGTGAATTGTTTATAATTTCATTTGCACGTTTTAAGACTGTACTCCTATTTTTTTTTTTTCATTATTATTATTTTAAAATCTTTAGAATTGGAAGTTTTCTATGGAATATTCTGAAGAGCTGCAATAGTCTGGGGGAGGAAAGCTTGTGTCAGACCAGCACCATCTTGTGGTGGGCTCAGAGTATTACATTGATCTCTGCATTTTCTTTTTTCTTTTTTAAGTTAAGTAGCATTTTTATCTCCTCCAAATAACTTCGGCATTTTTACATATTTTGTAAAACGGTGTAATATTTTGCAGGGAGGCAAATTCTGCTACATAATATGAGGGCAGGAATGAAAATAAAGCAAGATACACCCATTTGAAGATTCAGGAATAAAAGTAAATCACATCTATTTGTTGAGCATAACTGGATAACACCTGCATAACTGGATAGAAGCATTCCTGTCAAACAGACAACAAATGGTCAAAATTGGGAGCGTCCTATCAAATTCTGTACCTGTCAACAGTGGTGTCCCCAAAGGCGGTGTTCTAGGACCAACTCTCTTCATACTCTATATAAATGACCTCTGTGATCATATTAAGAGCAACTGCGTTCTCTTCGCTGATGATGAAAAGCTATTTACCACAGACAATACTGCTACCCTTCAAAAAGACCTCAACTATGTATCAGAATGGTCAAACAAATGGCAACTTCAAATCTCAACAAATAAATGCTCTGTCTTACATATTGGCAAAAAAAAAATCAGAAAATAAAATACAGGCTGAATAGTCAAGACCTTGTTGATGATCCAAGCTCTGTAAAGGACCTTGGAATACTCATCTCTAATGATCTAAGTGCTAGAGCCCACTGTAACTACATAGCCAAAAAGGCATTAAGAGTTGTTAACCTAATCTTACGTAGCTTTTTCTCTGGTAATATTACACTACTAACTAGAGCATACAAAACATTTGCTAGACCAATACTCGAATACAGCTCATCAGTCTGGAACCCACATTACATATCTGATATTAACACAGTTGAGAAAGTCCAGAAATAATTCACAAGAAGAGTTCTCCACTCCTCCACTCGTTGCAGAATACCTTATGCCACCAGACTTGAAATTCTAGACCTAGAAAACCTTGAATTACGCAAACCGCAAAAACTTTAACCTTAGACTGTCTACTATTGACCTCACCCCTTTCCTAAGAGGTCTGTAGGGGGCGTGCATAAGCTCACCAACGTGCCTACCGTCCCTGTCCTATTGTTTCTTTTATTTTTCCTATATGTATCCACGTATTCATAACTATGTTTTTACTTATACCTATTATCTTGTAAGCAATTGACAAACCAAATAAAATAAAAAATAAAAAAATTAGAACAGTGGTTGCCAACCAGTGGGCTGGGAACCACTGGTGGTCTGCGATAAAATTTTGGTGGTCCACAGAGAAATGGCAATTAATCCAGGCTGTGTAGAGATACAAGGCTGCGCTGCCCACATGCCCCATGGGAACACAAGGCTTGCGTCGCTTGCATTGTGAATAACACGAGGTAGTGAAGAGGGGGGAAAGGATGGAGGGGGGGAATTTGCCCCTCTCACCCCACGCTCCTAGCCTGGCCACCAGGCTGCTTCTTTCTGCTTCTTTCTTCTTCTGCTTTTGGCTGCACGCAAGGAAAGCAGCAAAAGTCTTTCTTTCTCTCCCCCAAATTCCGCCAGAAATGAGTCTTTGGGACCCTGCAAGGCCTCCTGCTCCAAGAGGCTGTGCCAGCAAAGACTCGTTTCTGGTGGAGTTTGGGAGAGAGAAAGAAAGACTTCTGCTGCTTATGCTGCTTTCTTTGCATGAAGCCAAAAGTCTTCTCTCTCCCCCTGAGAACGGAGCTGGAGATGGTATCCTGCGATCCCAAATAAAGAATGATCGATCAATTAGAAAACAGGGTGGGGAATTTTCCCGCAGACTTTTTTCCTGCAGCCACCATCAGTTGAAATTCATATTAGTGGTCCATGGGATTTAAAATTATGAGTTTGGTGGTCCCTGAGGTCCAAAAGGTTGGCGACCCCTGGCTTAGAAAAATGTTTGCGTGTTTCAGATACATGGTTTAAACCTAAGTCCATTTTTTAAAATTCAACTAGCAGAGGAATTAATCAAAAGGCTGGGCTGAGACAATTGTTATGCATAATTAACATCAGCATAATTCTGAAATGAATAAAACAATAATTAAAAGCCCTAAAACTCTGTATATAATACAGGCAGTCCTTGATTTACCACAGTTCATTTAGAGACCATGCAATGCGGTAGCCTAGAGGTGGAGCTCTTGCCTCACAATCAGGAGGCTGTGAGTTCGATCCTAGGTAGAAGCAGATACTTCTCTCTCCGGACACGATGAGAAAAAATCTGATGGAAAAAACTCCGCACTGGCAACAAGAAAGGCATCCGGCCGTTAAAACTCTCTGCTGACTACATTCAGTTGCCCAGACTCCACCCTGCCTGGGATTATGGAGTCGATAAAAGAAGATGACGATAATGATTGAATTTAAAACGGCAGATATTTCTCTCTCCAGGCATAATGAGAGTATATCTGCCAAACAAAACTCCGCACTGGCAACAGGAAGGGCATCCGGTCAGTAAAACACTCAGTTCCATGCCTTGACTCCACCCCACAAAGGATTACGGGGTCGTTAAAAGAGGATGATTTAGTTGACCGTTCAAAGTTGCACAGCCCTGAAAAGAATGACTTACGATGGTTTTTCACTCTTATGACCTATGTAGCATCCCTGTTATCATGTGATCAAAATTTGGGTACTTGGCCACCAAACTCCTACTTATAACCATCGCCGTCCCTTTCAAGGTCACGGGGTCCCCTTTTGCAAACTTTTGACGAGCAAAGAATCAAGAGGGAAGCCAGATTCGCTTAAGAACTGTGTCACTAACTTGTCCACCCGGGGTGATTCACTTCACGAGAAAGGTCGTAAAATGGGGCCAAGCTGGCTGAACCAATGTCTTGCTTTACAACAGAAATTTGGGTCGCAGTTGGGGCTGTTAAGTTTTGAGGATTTCCCTGTAATGTAGTAGCACTGACCTCTGCAAGATTTCTCCAGGAGTTGCTGGAATTTTGTCCGTTTTATCCTTGGTTGCGTAAGCTTCTTCTTCTTCTTCTTCTTCTTCTTCTTCTTCTTCTTCTTCTTCTTCTTCTTCTTCTTCTTCTTCTTCTTCTTCTTCTTCTTCTTCTTCTTCTTCTTCTTCTTCTTCTTCCTCCTCCTCCTCCTCCTCCTCCTCCTCCTCCTCCTCCCCTTCCTCCTCCCCTTCCTCTTCTTCTTCTATATATTTTTTTATGGTTAGTAAGCTTTCTGAGCTGAGAAAGTTGGCATCAGATCCAAAATATATCCCCACAACAGGCATCTGAAATAAGAACAAATTCGCTGGTTAGAAAGATCTGGACAGCTCTTCTTCCCACCACAAAACGACTTCCGTTCAAAGCAAGATGGAGGTAGACACACACACACACCCCCCGGCCAAGAATCGCCCCTAACAAAAACACGGTCTCCATATAAATTTAATAAATAAATTAGAAGAGGTTGAACAATTCACCAGTGGAACAACTGGCCTCCAGAAGTTGTGAATGCTCCAACACTGGAAGTTTTTAAAAAGATGTTGGATAACCATTTGTCTGAAATGGTGTAGGGTTTCCTGCCGAGGAAGGGGTTAGACTAGAAGATCTCCACGGTCCCTTCCAACTCTGTTATTCTATTCTATTCTATTCTATTCTATTCTATTCTATTCTATTCTATTCTATTCTATTCTATTCTTTATTCTGATATTCTATTCTATTCTATTCCATATTCTATTCTGTTCATTCCGTATTCTATTCTATTCATTCCATATTCTATTCTATTCTGTTCATTCCATATTCTATTCTATTTATTCTGATATTCTATTCTATTCTATTCCATATTCTATTCTAGTCCTTCCGTATTCTATTCTATTCTGTTCTGTTCTATTCTATTCTATTCTATTCTATTCTATTCTATTCTATTCTATTCTATTCTATTCTATTATTTATTCTTCTATTCTATTCTATTCTATTCTATTCTATATTCTATTCTATTCATTCCGTATTTTATTCTATTCTATTCTATTCTATTTATTCTGATATTCTATTCTATTCTATTCTATTCTATATTCTATTCTATTCTATTCCATTCCATTCCATTCCATATTCTATTCCATAGTGTATTCTATTCTATTCTATTCTATTCTATTCTATTCTATTCTATTCTATTCTATTCTATTCTATTCTATTCTACTCTACTCTACTCTACTCTACTCTAATTCTATTTCATATTCTATTCCATTCCATTCTATTATTTCTATTTCTATTTCTATTTCTATTTCTATTTCTATTCTATTCTATTCTATTCTATTCTATTCTATTCTATTCTACTCTACTCTACTCTACTCTACTCTAATTCTATTCCATATTCTATTCTATTCTATTCTATTCTATTCATTCCAATAGTAGTTAGATAATATTTGAAACAGACAACTCCTTAATACCCTGAACTATAAGACAGAGGAGGGCACACAGCATAATCAAATTTTCAAGATTCTGTTATGATTGAGTGATTGATTATGTGTATCAAGTTGATTTTGATTCCTAGCTAACATATATATGTTTGGTAGGGGGCTGGACTAGAAGACCTCCAAGGTCCCTTCCAGCTCTGATTTGATTGATTGATTTTTCTCCTTGGCAATCTGTCCCTGTTTCTTTAGGTTTACAGTCATAGCCACTGTAACTGAGTCTATCCATTTTCCCACTGGAAGTTTCTGCGTTGTGTCCAAATTCTGTCTTTGTACCTTGAGATTTTTTCCCCCTGTATGGCAATGAGGATGTCCTGAAAGGTTTAATCTGGCCATTTCATAAAACATTATTAATGTAAGACGGACTGCTACTTTAAAAATCAGCCATTTTGATGTTTTTACTTTAAGAGAGCAAACAGCTGTTTCCTCAAAACTTGTGATTTAAAAAAAATGCCCCCCAAAATGTGTGTGTGGGGGGGAATCACAAGTACATTACAATTTGAGCCAAAGGTGCTTTTTTTTTTCAAGAGGCAACTGGACTTTCTTGGTTTTTCTTTGAAGACGTTTCGCTTCTCATCCCAAGAAGCTTCTTCAGCTCTGACTGGATGGTGGGGAATGGAAGGATTTATACTCCTTGCTGATCATTTGGTTGAAACATCTTTATTTGGGATATGATATTGAATTAGAATACTGGGGGGAAGATGTGGAGAGGGGAATTATAAACTAACTGTGATGGCCCGGAGTGTAACACAAACGTAACAAAATCCAAAACGTAAATAAATGTCCTTTAATGCCTCCAACTTGGCCTCACTGTTCAATAATTCTCAGTTGGAGATAAAATGTACTCAGAAATAGTCTTCAAAAAAAAGCAATACAGTCCGAACATAATGAGCAGATAGAGGTGAAATAAAAAACTAAAACAAACTACAGTGAAGGAATTTCCACAACGGACCAGGATAAGTAATTACCAACTGCAAGGAGCTAACAAGGCAGAGTCTGTAGGAAGGACACCAACCAAAATACCTTCAGCCCAGAATAAAACACGCTTTGCTTCTGGCAACGCTGTGTTTTAACTCTCTCTCTTGTATACTATTCTCCCCAGCTGCAACCAATGAGGGAATCATGGCTGCTACCTCTCTCGTAAGCCAAGTTGTTTCCTTTTCCGTTCCTCCCTGCGTGTCCTAGGATGAAGAGGGAATGGGCCTGGTTCTTCCTCTGACTGCCCAGCCGGCCTCTGCTCTTCCCCAGCCTTCTTCACAACCTCTGGAGCCACAACTCCACTCCCTGTCAGCTGTTCCTCCTCTCCTTTAGAGTCTGACTCTAACAAGGGCATGACACTAACATTATCAGTAGCATATAAAGAAAACTTATACAAAATGTTCTACAGATGGCATCTACCCCATGCCAGATTGGCGAAGATGTTCCCAACTAGGAGTCCAAACTGTTGTGGAAATGTAAAAAAACAAACAGAGCACCTTTTTCCACATGTGGTGGACATGTTCGGAAGCCAAAAGTTATTGGAGTAGAATTCATAAGTGGATAGAGGAAATAACGAAACAAAAAATGGAATTCAGACCGGAACTGTTTCTATTAGGAATATTAAGGGGAGATCATACTAAGACAGATGTATATATTATTTTACATATAATAACAGCGGCCAGGATTGTGTATGCACAGTACTGGAAACAGGAAAATATACCATCTGAGGGGACAGTGATAAGAAAGATTCTGGACTGCATGGAGACAGGCTGACCTTAAAGTTAGAAATGAAATGGAGTATTATTTAGTCTAGGACGCCTGGTATATCTGGTTAGACAATAGACATAAAAATAACATAATAATTGATATATGAATTTGAATGTTGACGATACTGTAACTTTGTTGGAAATGTAAATATGTTTTTAAATTGTTGGAAAATGCTTAATAAAATTTATTTTAAAAAAGGAAAAAAAGCATCTCAAGATTATATTACACTGGTTTTTAAGGCATAAATCAGCAGGTGACAATACCTGTTTAGATTTTCAAGTTCCTTCCTCAGATTTTTCCCTCGTTGCTTTTCTCCTATTTCACGACTGGGAATTGGGCGCAATATTGATAATATGACCCCCTCTATATTTCGCTGTCTTGTCGCTTCTAAGAAAGTCTAAAGATGGTTATTCTAGGAACTGTTATTCGACTTGTTTAATGCATAAGGGCACTGAATCACCCTATGATGACCCAGGGTGAGATACAAAATAAACACAGCCACAAAAACAGGTGAAGTTGCTTTTATTCCTTCACTTTGCTTCAAAGCTCCAAATATCCTTGACTGGAGACAAAAAATTCCCCCACAAGCAGTTATGAAAAGGAGGAAATGCCGTTTAAACTAAAAATGCTTATAAATTATAAAGAGTAAAAACAACACACCCTGAAGCAATTAAGGGAACCAGGCAAGATAAGGGCTTGAAGACGTCCACAGATATCGGAACACACATAGGGAAGGACGCCAAACTCAGAGAGGAACGACAGACTAGAGATATTTCCACGCTTTGTTTCCAGCACTGACCCATACGCATGTCCGTCCTTTTAACCAGTTCTCACAGCTGCAGCCCATGAAGAGGCCCTTTCCATCCCCATAGACCATGCCATTCCTGTCTCCCCCTTCTCCTCTCCTCCCTGTATGCCCTAGGATGAAGAAGGGGTGGGCCTGGGTCTTCCTCTGACTATCCAGCTGGCCTCTGCCCTTCCCCAGTCTCCTCCACAACCTCCAGAGCCACACTTCCACGCCCTGTCAGCTGTTCCTCCTCTCCCTCAGAATCAGTCTCCAACAGGGGCATGACACACCCATTGCTTCTCATTAATAAGCCAAAGGGAAACCAAGAAGGGCAAATCTTGCATTAAAAGAATAGGAACTGCCAGCAAACTTAAGAACGTAAGCTTACCTTCATGTTTATAAGTCATTTCTTGGCATCCAGAAAAATAAAGGCACACCAGGGCGCACAGAGAGATGAACAAAGAAAAATATAAGGTGAGAATTAAGAATTCCATCTCGACTGAGCAGTTGTTGATCACGCCCTGTTTATAATCACTATAATTTTTTTTCCTAAACGACAAACCCCACAAGGTCATCGGATGCAACCATTTCCACAGTTAAACACATTGCCAGGGGGGTTATTATTCCTGTTTAAATCGAACCTCATTAAGGTTTAAAAGTTCTGCAAAGTACTGTTCTTAAGCTAAAGGACGTCAAAATCGTATAAGTTACTTCTTGCAATGAAGTTGTGGGAGCTTCATCACTGGAAGCTTTCAATAAGAGAATGGTGTAGGGTCTCCTGGACAAGATGACCTACAGGATCCCTTCCAGCTCTGTTATCCTGTTCTCTGTTATGTTCAATGTCACGTAAGAAAAACTCGATGCTTCTTCACAGCTCCTTCGTGCCCCAGAGCACGGCTTTTGAGCTAAGGAAGAAGAGAATGTCCCACAAGAACTAACCTAGCAACAGTTACTTAGTGCTTTTGCAGAGGAAACAATCGTAGCTTCTTCTCGTCTCCCCTCTGGCACAGACCCATGGTTTGGTTTCAGGAGTGTGAGCCACCATCTGCACACAAACAAAGCACTAGAAAGGGTGACAGCAATTCTCAAAATATCTGTGGCGTCCCAGAAGTGTGATGACCCCAAGGCAACACAGATAATCAACAGTAGTCCCTTTATTAGCTCCAATTTTGGCCCCAATGTCCTGGTTACCTTTTGGGCTGGAGGAAAACTCTCCCAGGAACAGCCTTTGGCTGCAGAGTATCAAGTCCAAAACGTGGTCAACAAAAACTGTAACTATAAGTCCAATCAAGGCAAAAGGAGGTAATTAGTCCAGCAGGGCAGGAGAAAGAATTCCAGACATAAAGGAATGGCAGTAATTCAACACAGTTGGAAAGATTCCAGGAACGCAGATAACCACAGTCAACACAAGATAAATTCACATTTGTTCCCAGAAGATGCTGCACTCAGCTTGCATCTCTTTTAAACTCTCATTCCCAGGTGTGGCCAATGAAGGGAATCAGGGCCTTTCCTCCCCTATAAGCCACGCAACCCACATTGCTGCCATCTCCGTTCCTCCCTGCGTGCCCTAGGATGAAGAGGGGGTGGGCCTGGATCTTCCTCTGAACTCCCTCTCCCTTGTTCTACCTCATCCCTGCTCTGCCCAGACAGACTTTGCCCTTCCCCAGTTTCCTCCACAGCCAACAGAACCACACTCCCACTCCCTGTAAGCTGTTTGTTCATCCTCCTCCTTGGATTCAGACTCTGACGGGGACATGACAAAAAGGATGTGGGAGAGAGGGAGCCTCTCAGCAGGTGACAGTTGCATCGTTTCCCACTGTCTTCTCCATTGAGGGGGATCATGGCCGCTTCCTCTCTCATAAGCCATGTTGTTCCCTTCTCCGTTCCTCCCTGTGTGTCCTAGGATGAAGAGGGAATGGGCCTGGTTCTTCCTCCAACTGCCCAGCCGGCCTCTGCCCTTCCCCAGCTTCCTCCACAACCTCCAGAGCCACACCTCCACGCCCTGTCGGCTGTTCCTCCTCTCCCTCAGTCTGACTCTACCAAGGGCATGACAATTATAATATACTCTTATATTACCCCAAAATATATCAACTATGGCTATAATTTTTTACACTACCTACTGGGAAGTCTGCACAATTCCCTCCACAGAGGAACAGCTACTCCCAGTTGTGGGAGTACAATCCAGTGTCGAGAGTAACGCTATCTCGGGCCATAAAACCGATACAAATGTGAACAAAAATTGTATTGCATGGGCTTGTACTAGATTTAAAATGTGTTTCTTTTGACACAGAAGCGTAATAATCTAGCTCTAAAGGATCAGTTTGTGAGAAGGCTCCCGGTTTGCTGCCCGGTTGCTGGGTGGGCATGGCCTATCAGAACTTCCGACAGAGCCATTTTTCACCTTGCTCAGGCTCCGGAGGCTTCCCTTGGGCCTCTGGGAGGGCGAAAATGGCCTCCCCCAGGGTACAGGGGCCCTCCGGAAGCCGGACACAGGCCCATTTACGGACTTCCGGAAGGCTCATTCCCACCCCCCTTCCAGAGCCTCCGCATCGAGCCTGCACTTACCTGCATCCAAAACAGGCCGCGCAGAGACTTCTGGGAGCGGAGGGGCAGGGTGGGCAGGGCCAGCCAGTTGGTTCAACTACGGTTTCGGCGAACCAGATGTAAATTGAATCCCACCCCGTCCCCCCTTCCCCCCAACTAGAGAATGAAATATTTTGGGGACTATTAAGAGGCAGAATATTATATTTCCCCTAAAGAGAAGAGGAGAAACATGTTCTTAAAAGGCAGGAAGCAGCCCCAGTCTTCCTGCTAAAGGAAAACAGTCTCGAGCAGAAACATGACATCTTTAGGAATGGAGCTGCCCCAAACCTCTGGCAGACAGTGGGGCAAAGGGATGTGATTCCCATGGCCTCAAGCATCCCCAGCTGCAATGGTGCACTTGATTCAGTGGGATGCTCCTATTATTACGAGGCACTCAACAGGAATCCCATCTTCCCCTCTTTTTTTTTTTTAGGCAGGCATAAAAAGAGTGGCGCGGTGGCCTAGAGGTGGTGCTCTCGCCTCACAATCCGGAGGCTATGAGTTCGATCCTCGGTAGAGGCAGATATTTCTCTCTCTGGGCACACTGAGAATATACCTGCTGGGGAAAAACTCCACATTGGTGACAGGAAGGGCATCTGGCCAGTAGCTCCATTCAGTTGCCCAGATTCCACCCTGCAAGGGATTATGGGGTTCTTAAAAGAAGATGATGCATGCATGCACACTAACACACCCTCCATTAAATTTGCTCTTAGTGAGTTATGGCTGAAGAAAAGTACTACTGGTATCTGGAGCGTCTGGCATAAAGCATGCCCATCTATCTATATATATAAAAGCGAAATACCGCTCATGCATCATCACAAAATCTCCAGAACTGTAAAGCCTACAACTTGAAATTTGGCACGTAGGTTCCTCTTAGCTTCTAGGGGCTCACTAAGAAAGGATTTTTCCAAATGACCATCAGAGCATTATTAGTATTTCCTGTTCTGTCTCACCTTTCTTCTTTCCCAAAAGATGAAAGAGTACAAACTCACACAAACACAGACAGGCAGGCTGGCTCGGATTTCACAGAGTTAATTCTTTGGAACTGATAATATCCTTGGCATTCCAACACGCTCTGCCTGCCAAGTCCGAACTGATAACAAGTAAAAAGCTTCTTACAGAAAATTACAAGGCAGACCACAAAAATCATTCCCAAAGAAAACCTGAAGTAAGATCAAACTTTGTCCCGTACAAAGTTCCAGCCGACAACACACCCATTTTTATCCCCTGTGGGGTGTGGCTCAATGACTCAGCTCACTCTCTGACCCTCCCACACCTCCTATGTTGCTACTCACATTTCTCCCTACGACGCTGCCTAGGATCAAGCCAACATTCTTCCTCTTGACTCCCTGCCAGGGGCTGCTCCGATATGCCTTCCTCCTGATTAATCTCGGGATGTTCCTCTGGGTTGCCTGATGAAACCTGAGGCATTATCAGGGAGGAAGGCATTGCCAGAGGAAGGTCCTGGGGAGGAAGGCATTCCCAATTCCTCCTCCTGATCTTCCGAGTCCTCTTCCTCTAACAACGCAGGCTCAGGAATCAGAGCCACAACAATTTCCTATATTATTCTTATTATTAACACGCTCTGATGCTAAAGAGTTCCACTCCCCCCTCCCCACCTGAAAAGAAATCTCTTCCAAATGCAAAACACAAGCAGAGGAGAGGAGTTTCAGTTTTACAGCACCAAGCAGCTTTAGTATCGAACAGTTGAGCTAAGTCACTAACAGCATCCATCGGTATTCATCTGGCTAGCGTCCTGTCAGTGTGTGAGAGAGTTGAGGGCTGTTTGGAAACTGAAACGGTATTTGAGCAAGAAGGAGACAGCAAGGAGCTTGGGCGTGGCTTAGCTCAACTGTTCTGTCCTAAAGCTGCTTGGTGCTGTGAAAGTGAAAGTGAAACTGAAACTCCTCTCCTCCGCTTGTCTTTTGCATGTGGAGATTTCTTTTCAGGTGGGGAGGGGGAGTAGCATGGGAGTGTGTTAATTGCTGTATAATAAATACTAATCAAATAAAAATGCTCTGATGGTAATTTCGAAAAATCCTTTCTTAGTGAGCACCTAGAAGTTTGTAGGCTTTACGGTTCTAGACATTTTGTGATGATACGCAAGTGGTATTTCGCTTTGAGAGAGAGAAAGAGAGAGACAGAGACAGAAACAGAGAGAAAGAGAGAAAGAGAGAGAGAGAGAGAAAGAGAGAGAGAGAGATAGATAGATAGATAGATAGATAGATAGATAGATAGAGACAGAGAGAAAGAGATAAATATATATATATATATATATAATATACATATAATATACATAGAGATAGAGAGACATAGACAGAGAGAGATACATAGATATACATATATATATACATATAGAAATATAAAAGAGAGAGAGAGACAGAGAGAGAGAGAGAGAGAAAGAGATAAATATAGATAGAGATAGGAGAGAGAGAGAGATAGAGAGAGAAAGAGAGAGAGAGAAGAGACAGAAACAGAGAGAAAGAGATAAATAGAGATAGAGATATATATAGAGACAGAAACAGAGAGAAAGAGAGAGAAAGAGATAAATATAGATAGATATATATAAGAGAGAGAAGAGAAGAAACAGAGAGAAAGAGATAAATATAGATAGAGATAGAGAGAGAGAGAGAGACAGAAAGAGAGATAGAGATAGATAGTTAGAGAGAGAGAGAGAGAACATTTTTATTTAAACACACACACACACACCCCAGTGTTGGAGAATTCACCGCTCTGTAAAAAAAGAAAAGAAAAAGGGAATAAATGTCCCAGGGAAGGATGAGAAGATGATGAGAACAAGATGAGAGAAGGCTTCGGACCCCCGCAGCCCTCCATCCTCCCCTCCATCCTCCTCTCTAATTGGGCTTCGAGGCTCCGCCGTCTCCTCCGCCCCATAGTCCCGCCCGGGCGAGGGCAGAGCTACCCAAGCGCCGGCTCCTCCCCCGGGGATCCCGCTGGCCCGTCCGCCTTCCCGTCGGCGCAGGGCAGGCGAGAAGGGCCCAGGATCGCGGCCAAGGGCGAGTCGGGAAGCAGCAGCTGCAGCAGCAAGCAAGCCAGGCAGGGAAGGTAGGTAGGTGGGCTGGCGGGCGGGGGTCTCTCTCTCCGCCTCCCCGGCTCCTCCTTCCTGGAATGCGCGTCCCCGCCGAGCTAGGGCACGCGCCGCGGGTTCCCGAGTCTTGGCTTACCTGCTGGCCGGGAACTGGGAAAGGTGGGTCGCGGGGTGGGTTTTTTTTTGGGGGGCGGGGTCGCCAGGGACACTCGCGAGGCTTTGATCCCCCCCCCCTTGCAGGGGAAGCTCCAAGCGGGGGTTAAGGGGGTGGGCTGGGGCTGGCCAGGTGGAGACAGGGCTGGGCTCTGGGTTCTCCGGGGCGTCTTAGCTAGATATAGATTAACAGAGTTGGAAGGGACCTTGGAGGTCATCTAGTCCAACCCCCCCCCCTCCCGCCCAAGCAGGAGACCCCACACTATTTCTGACCGAGGGCAGTCGGGGTCTCTTCTTGAAAGCTTCCAGGGATGCTAAATTAATTGACAGATTAACAGAGTTGGAAAGGGACCTTGGAGGTCATCTAGTCCAATCCCCCTGCCCAAGCAGGAGACCCTACCCCATTTCTGACCGAGGGCAGTCGGGGTCTCTTCTTGAAAGCTTCCAGGGATGAAGCTCCCACAACTTCCAAAGGCAAAAGCTGTTCCATTGAATATAGAATACCAGGGTTGGAAGGTGCCTTGGAGGTCATCTAGTCCAACCCCCTGCCCAAGCAGGAGGACATTTCTGACAGAGGGCAGTCCAGTCTCTTCTTGAAAGCCTCCAGGGATGAAGCTCCCACAACTTCCGGAGGCAACTTCTGTTCCACTGGCTGGTTTGGAGGGCGAGGCTTTGATTTTTATTATTTTTGTTTTTGTTCTCCCCTGGGGGGAAGCTGCAGGCAGGGTTGAGGGGCGGGGCTGAGGCTGGCCAGGTGGGGGTGGGGCATTACAAGCTGCAGGTGCTTTAATTTCCCCCTCCCCCACCCCCAATGCCCACCCTGGAAAGGCAGAGGAAGCCCCCTCCTCCCCCACAACCCCCTCCCCTCCCTGGTCCAGTTCTCCGTAGCATCCCTCAGCTGGCAAAACGGTTGCAGACGCCATTGCAACAGGGAGTGGGGGGGGGAGAATATTGTGGGGTGGGGGAAACAAGGTGTTAAAAAAAAAAAAGATGACCAGGAAATTGAGCCAATCCCTCCGGCCTCATGACTGGACTGGACTCAGCAGCTGCCAATGATGATGCCTCTGTGGAGGGAGGGAGGATGGCGCTCAGCTCCACTTAGGAAGAAGGAGCAGAGGGTGGAGGGAGTAGGAAGGGTGCGGAAGGAGCGGGGGCAGCCAGTCCCAGCACATCCTTAAAAGGGCCCAGCGATTGAGGGAATTAGGCACTCCCAAGTAAACCTCCTGGAGAGGTTTGGCCAAGCCAGGATCAAGAGAGGGCGGGGTAGGGAGAGAGAGAGAGAGGGAGGGAGGGAGGGAGGGAGGGAGGGAGAATAGATTGATGGAGATGGAGATATAGATAGATAAATAGATAATAGATCGATGGAGATGTAGGTAGGGAGAGAGAGAGAGAGAGAGAGAGATTTCTCACCCCTCCATCTACCCCACCTAAATTCCAATTAAACCAATATGCATATATATCCTTAATATTTCTGAATCAAAATCCCACCCTCAGTGGCTTTAAATCCAAACTTTGGGATGAGATAGATAGATAGATAGATGGATGGATGGATGGATGGATGGATGGATGGATGGATGGATGGATGGATGGATAGATAGATAGATAAGAGGCTCTCCCCAACCCCCATGAACCCCCAGCAGCCCACACCTGGTTGTAACCCCTTGTTTAATTTCATCTCCGTCAACGTGTTTTGGAGATGGTTTGTAAGTGATAATACTGAGAGGTGGAGATAAATTAAACACTTCAGATAAAAGTTTACTGCTGGTCAAATATTTAAACTCTTGACCTTGTTGCCAAAGAAATATAGATTGCTTAACGTTGTGAAACGACAACACCAATATGACATTAAAGTAGTTTTAGAGCTCACAAGTTGGTCTAAGAGGCGAGCAGGCGGCAGCTAAGCTCCCTCATTATTGTCTATATTGGGATTTCTCTCCTGGAAAGTTTTCAAGGACGACAAATGGCTGCGCATTCTGGTCTCCCTTTTTAAGTGTGTGAGACGTATCTTAGGATCACAAATCAAGTCTCTTCTTCGGTAGGTGTTCACGTTGCCTCGCTACTCGATGCCATCCAAGGAAAATGGTTTTTTTCTTAAAAGACTCCTTTTCCAAGGAGGGTGTCACCCGAAGGCCTTGGCACTGCAGGATGAGCAAATTGACACTTGGGGCCAGCTGTCTGCTTTGCCCTCTTGGTGACCCACTGGATTCTAGAACTTGCGGTGTGGGGGGAGATTGCAGGACTGTGAGTAAAACTGGGATCTCTCTCTCTCTCTCTCTCTCCTCCCTCCCTCCGTCTCTCTCTCTCTCTCTCTCTCTCTCTCTTTCTTTCTCTCTGTCTCTCTGCCCCTCTCTGTCTCTGTCTCTCTCTCTCTCTCTCATCTCTTTCTGTCTCTCTCTCTCCCTCTCTCTGTGTCTCTTTCTTTCTCTCTGTCTCTGCCCCTCTCTATCTCTCTCTTTCTCTCTCTCTCTCTCTCTCTCTCATCTCTCTGTCTCCCCCCTTCTCTCTCTGTCTCTCTCTGTGTGTCTCCCTCTGTCTCTTTCTGTCTCTCTCTCTTTCTCCCCCCTCTCTCTGTCTCTGTCTCTCTCTCTCTCTCTGTCTCACTCTCGGTGTGTGCCTCTCTCTTTCCCCCTCTCTGTCTCTGTCTCTCTCTCTGTCTCTCTCTCTCTCTCCTGGCTTTTCTAGAAACCCACGATGGATGCCGCCGGTTTTGAGGAACTGCTGGCCAGAGCAAAAGCTGGAGAACCAAAGTGGCAGACAGAGGTTATATCGTGCATGCTTTCTTGCTGTCTTTACCTTTTTTTCATTAAACATTTTAAGGAAATAATAGAGACGAGGAGGAGGCATGGCAAAGGAACACAAGAGTCAAATAATAAGTAAACAAGGGCTCTAGATACAGAAGTTTTCCTAGACATTGCAGGTACTGTCTGTTCATCTTCACACTGAGACATAATAGAGACCCAGAAGATGAACGGACCCATGGAACAGCTGTCCTGCCCTACATAAGAGGCACTACAGACAAAATTAGTAAGATACTATACAGACACCACATCAGGACTGCCTTCAAAACAGACAGAAAAATAGCAGCCATCCTCAGAAACCCCAAAGACAAAATTGACCTGGAAAACCAAGGCATATACGAAGTCCCCTGTGCATCATGCCCGGCCACATACATTGGACAGACCAATAGAAGAATAAGCACCCGCCTGGATGAACACAAAAATGCAGTCAAAAAGCTGGAACACACTTCCTCACTAGTCCAACACATGGAAGCCACAGGTCATAGAATCAACTTCAATGGCACCAAAACCCTAGCCGCTATAGAAAATCCCAGCCACAGAATCATCAGAGAAGCCATAGAGATTGAAAAAGATCAGAAAGCATGAACAGAAGAGATGATTCCACCAGGCTGTCAATCATTTGGAAGCCTGCACTCACAAACAAAAAATCTCCACACCACAAGCCAGGCAAACACCTGGGCACAAACAGATCCCCTGATACCTCCAGCTCAAACACACCCCAACCAGGCACCCAGATGAAACCCAGCTTCCTAACTAATGATAGACGTCCATTTACCCGAAGCCAAGCTGCACTAAAGGCCTCCAATAAAGTTGCCAGCCAATCAAGATACAAAAAGAGCCAAAAAACAGACAGAAGATATTAGAAGCAGAACACAGCAAACTCCAAGACCAATAAACACAGACCAAGACTCTCAACCAATCAGGATGAAAAAAAACCATTCTGGCACAGCAATAGGCTGCCCCAAATTTAAATCTGAAACCACTGTAAAAGTCTAACTCACAGACTAACACTATACAGAAGCCTGATGATGGCAGATGAGATTCTGCTGAAACGTTGCTACAACTTTAAAAGCACCACTACTATGACGTGGGAAAATACCCGAACAAAGCTGAATGCTATACAGCAGGGGTGTCCAACCTTTCACCTTCCCTGGGCCACATTAGAAGATGAAAATTTGGTTTGGGCGCACATAATTAAATTAAATTAAATTAAATTAAATTAAATTAAATTAAATTAAATTAAATTAAATTAAATTAAATTAAATTAAATTAATAAAATAATTAAATTAAATTAAATAAATTAATAAAAATAAAATAAAATTATTATTATTATTATTTATTATTAATTATTTATTAAAAATTATTTATTTTTTATTTTATAATTTTCCGGCCAAATTTTGCGGGGTGGGGGGAAGGGGGGAAAGCTTGCCTGCCTCGCGCCTACCTCTCCTCCTGCAAATTATTTATTTTTATTTTCCGGCCAAATTTTGCGGGGTGGGGGAGGGGGAAGAAAGCTCGCCGCTCACGCCTACCTCTCCTGCAAATGCAGCAGCAGCGGTGGCGGGGGCAGAAGCAGCAGCGGCGGTGGCGGCGGGGGCAGAAGCAGCGGGGCGGCAGCGGCAACGGGGGCAGAAGCAGCAGCGGCGGGGGCAGAAGCAGCGGTGGCAGCGGCAGCGGGGGCAGAAGCAGCGGCGGCGGCGGCAACAGCAGGAGGTGGCAGGGCGGGACTTTTGGGCTGCAGCTGCCCGCCTTTTCTGTTGCTCGCCTCGCCCCGCCTCGCCTACCTCTCCTCCTGCAAATGCAGCAGCGGTGGCGGCGGCGGCGGCAACAGCAGGAGGTGGCAAGGCAGGACTTTTGGGCTGCGGCTGCCCGCCTTTTCTGTTGCTCGCCTCGCCCGCCTCGCGCCTGCCTCCTCCTCCTCCTCGCTGGATCTTTCATGAAGGTTGGGGTGGGCGTTGGGCCGCATTACGAGGCGACCTGGGCCGCATGCGGCCCATGGGCCGCGGGTTGGACAAGCCTGCTATACAGTATATTGTATATATAATATATAATATATACTGTATATTTATACTATAATATATTATGTACACATTACATATTATATTATACATTATACGTTACACATTACATACTATGGTATATATTTTATATAATATGTCATATATAATATGTATAATATAATATATAATATTCATATATATATATATTTATACTATAATATACGCATTACACATTACATATATATATATTATACACTAATGCTATATAATTGTAATACGTCATATTCATATATATTATATATCATATGTTATGCATTGCACCTTATATATTATACACTATACGTTACACATTACATATTATGGTAGATATTCTATATAATATGTGATATATATAATATATAATATTCATATATATTTATACTATATATTATATATTATGCATTACACCTTACATATTATACATTATGCATTACACATTACATATTACATACTATATATTATAACAAGTGCTCTAGAAGGCCGTGAAGATTACCGTCTTCCTAGATATTACAGGTTGCCCTCAGCTTATGACCACAGTTGAGCCCAAAATATCCGTTGCTGAGCAAGACATTTGTTGAGTGAGTTTAGCCCCGTTTTATGACCTGGATGTTAAGTGAATCCCTGCAGTTCATTAAGTAAGGAATGCATTTTCCCGACTGAAATGAGGGTTAAAAATCTCCCGTTTTTCGCAGGTGGGGAAGCATTACTTGACGCTGGCCAGAGAGCAGGATGAGGAGCTGAACAGCTGCAGCGCCGTGGAGTGGCTGATCCTGGCGGCCAAACAGGGGCAGAAGGAAGCCCTCCAGATCCTGCGAACCTGTTTGGCAGAAGGAAAAGGTAGGAGCACGCTTTCACGCTCGCGGGCAGTCCTCGACTTACAGCTGTTTGCTCGCCGACCATTCAGAGTTGAAAACGAGGACTCGTATCTGTTTTCCAACCTTTGCCTCTTTCCCGTGATCGTGCGACCAAAATTCAGACGCTCAGCAATTGGTTCCTATTAATGACCGTTGAGGCGCCCTTTAGGCCACGGGGATCACTTCCAACGAGCAACGTTAACGGGGAGCCGCCTCCGCTTCACAGCCATGGTACTGTCTTAGCGACTGCAGCATTTCTCTTAATAGCTGCGGCAGGAAAGGTTGTAAAATGGGGCAAAATCCACTTAACAACCGCCTCACTTAGTAAGAAAGAAAATCTGGGGCTCAGTTTTGGTCCTAAGTCGAGGATTACCTGTACTTCCAGCCAGTGATCAAAACTACCGGTTTGCGTGAACCGGTCCGAACAGGCAGGAGCCCATCACTGCCCTTAGATTTTGAAGCCACGATGTTGTTCTTCTGCCTGGACCTCGTCAACTTTCAATCTTTCCTTGGAGGATTAAGTGAAGTAGGTCATATTTTTCAAGGTGTCGCATCCCATGCCCGAAATATTCTGCCTTTTAATGGTTTTGATGATTTCCCTTGGCTTTCCCAGGCAGCTTATTGTGATGACCCGGGGCATGGCACAAAGGCAACACAGTCAGAAAATCAGTAAGAGTCCCTTTATTAGCTCCAACTTTGCTCTCAATGTCCTGGTTACCTTCTGGCTGGAGAAAAACTCTCCCAGGAACAGCGTTTGGCTGCAGAGAATCAAGTCCAAAACATGGTCAACACAAACTGTAATTTAAAGTCCAAACAAGCCAAACTGAAGTAATTAGTTTGGCAGGGCAGGAGCACGAATTTCAGACTTGAAGGCACGGTAAAACTCACATGGTTGGGAGGACACCAGGAACACAGATAAGCCACGACAACACAGGATAAAGTCACGTTTGTTCCCAGCAGTCTGCCGCACGCAGCCTGCCTTTCTTATACACTTCCCTTATGTCTTCCCAGCTGTGGCTATGGAAGGGAATCAGGGCCCTTTCCTCCCCCGTAAGCCACGCAATCCACGTTGCTCTCTTCTCCATTCCTCTCTATGTGCCCTAGAATGAAGAGTGGGTGGGCCTGGGTGTTCCTTTGAACTCCCTCTCCCTTGTTCTACTTTTCCCTGCTCTGCCCAGCTGGACTTTGCCCTTCCCCAGCCTCCACCACAGCCAATGAGCCACACTTCCATTCCCTGTCAGCTGTTTGGCTTCCTCCTTGGATTCAGACTCCAACGGGCATGACACTTATCCGCTCCTCATTTCTGATTTTTTTAAACTCAACTCATACATAACACCTCCTGTAAATCCACATTTCAAATGCTTCCAGTCTCTTCAAGTGGCTTTCTGTCCGGAAACCAACTCTCCACTCTGTAGAGCAGGACAGAAACCTCCATAGAGAGGTTTTGCAACCGGGGGGTGGGGTGGGGAGTCAAATCTAACCTTTGCAATTCCACCCCCCCTTCTTCTTCTTCTTCTTCTTCTTCAGGCATCACTTCAGAAAATGTGCAAGAGGTGAAGAAATTATTACATGAGACTAATTTGGAAAGAGCAGTGAGGAAAGCAGCTTTGGTCATCTACTCGAAATTAAACCCGAAGAAGAAAAAGGAACTGGCTGTTTCAGAACTATTAGAAAATGTTGGCGAAGTGGACAGCGAGGGTCTGTATCGTTTATTTGCACGTTAAAGCTGTGTGCTAAACCAGAGTTGCTTGGGATAGCAAGATGGGTGGTTTATAAATTTAATAAATAACTTAGGGGTATTCCTCGACTTACAACAGTTTTGTTGTGGCCCTCCAGCGGAGCTGGCAGCAGGCTCAAGACAGTGAGGAGGTTGGGGAGGAACATGGGCCAGTCCTGGAGTCTGGGGAAGGCTCTGACGAGGGCTCTGCATCGGAGACAGAAATGGGGCCAGGGCCGTCCGACAGTTATCAGCTGCCTTCGGAGTTGGAATTCAGTGGGAAAGAAGAACAGCTGGAGCCTGTTCCCAGTGTGCACATGCACAGAGATGCCAGGAGAAAGGAACAGTTAAGGAACAAGGGAGTAAAGGGGGAAGGTTACTGCAAAATCCCCATTTCTACTCCACCCCACTAACCTGCTTTCCAGCTCTGTTCTCCTGTGCAGGGCAACCAAAGAAGACCCAGCCAATCAGCCGGAGCTCAGGAGGCAGAGGAGAGATGGGGGCGGGGCCAGTCAGAAGTGGTATTTGCTGGTTCTCCAAACTACTTAAAATTTCCGCTACCGGTTCGCTAGAACCAGTCAGAACCGGCTGAATACCCAGCTCTGGTTTTAACCCTTTGTGTCCCGCTTCCCATTAAAACTCTTCACACCGACCTGTGTTTCCATGAAAACAGGCCAAGGAGAACAGCGTTCGGGGCCGCTTCCAAAGACCGTCCAGAAGCAAAGAAGGATGCTGGAGAGATTGGTTAGCAGCGAAGGTAAGGAAAGGCTGCCTGGGTGGGACTCTCTCCTCTTTAGACCCTTCTCCCACCTTCTGCTCAGGAGGAACCATAGAGATTTTTTTCTCTTGAATGCTTTTTAGCTAAGAACTATATCGCCTTGGATGACTTCATTGAAATAACCAAGAAGTATGCCAAGGGTATCATCCCATCAAGCATGATCCCTCAGGATGACGATGATGATGAGCTGACAGGAAAGAGCCCCGAAGAGCTTCCGTTCCGACAAAAGGTGAAGAGCTGGAGGGCTTCGAAGCCATACTTGCCCCCGTCCCCTGCCCCGTTTGGTCAGGGAGGGCGGAGGACGCAGAGAGGACCCTGAAAGGGTTCCCGGAGAACAGCCCACAAAGGAGGGAGAACCTGGCAAGCGTGGACCAGGTGGGCGAAAGAGCCCCTTTCATTGGAGGGTCTCCAGAAGGCCCAGTTTCAGGTCGTAGGCCGTGGGGGCACTGGGATCACCCAGCCTCAGGTGCAGAGCCAAAAGGTGGGTCTTACCAAGGCTTCCCACCCTCCTTCCCAATCCATATTTATGGGCGTGAAAAAGGGAAGAGCATGCTTTGTTGAAATTCAGCCCGTTGGTCACCGAGTTGTGGTTAAGTATGGTCTTCAGCTCCTGGGCAGCGCCCTCAAGAGATCTGTGTACCACTTCAGACGCCCTTCCCAACCTTGATTGGGCAACGGATGAGAGTGGGTGGGCCTTGGCTGCAGCCCACCCACTCTTTGCAGATTTACCTACCTTTTCTGATCTCTCGTGGCATGCCACTGGACTAAACAGGTGCCGTTGGGCCTGGGAAGATCCCTGTGCAGTCACTCCCAGCACGTTGATTTGTCTGACGGGACAAAGCAGGGCCTTGAGACGTGTTGTTTCGGAGCTTAGTTTGTTTCCTATCCTAGTCAGCTTGCCAGTCTTGTCCAGAAAGACAAACTCGAGGTTCATTTGAGCCTCTCTGCTGCTTGGGATGACCCATGCATGGCCTCTCTTCAGTGGTGGGATCCAACCGCTGTAACAACCGGTTCAGGGAGCGCGCACGCAATGCCTTTGAAAATAGCAAGCCGCCCCAGCGATCCGCGCTGCTGCGCCGATCTGCTGGGCTTCAAACAAAGGAAATATAGGACAGAATAGCACAGAGGCGGGTGGATGGGCCCAAACCATCGCCGGAACTACCGGTTTGCCTTAACTGTTCCGTACCGGCTGAATCTCACCCCTGCCTCTCTTTCCAGATCATCAAGTATCCCCTCCACGCCATCATGGAAATGAAAGAGCACCTGATCGAGGTGGCCTCCAAAGCTGGCATGCACTGGTTGTCCACCATCATCCCAACCCACCAGGTCAATGCCCTGATCTTCTTCTTCATCCTCAGCAACCTGACCATCGACTTCTTCGCCTTCTTCATCCCCCTCGTGATTTTCTACCTCTCTTTCATTTCCATGGTGATTTGCACCCTGAAAGTCTTTCAGGACAGCAAAGCTTGGGAGAACTTCCGCACCTTCACGGACATCCTCCTCCGTTTCGAGCCCAATCTGGATGTCGATGAGGCAGAAGGGAATTTCACCTGGAATCACCTGGAGCCTTATTTCCATTTCCTGCTCTCGGTCCTCTTCGTCCTTTTTTCCTTCCCGATAGCCAGCAAGGAATGGATGCCCTGCTCCGAGCTGGCCACCGTTTCCGTTTTCTTCATGGTGACAAGTTACATGAGCTTGTGCACCAGTGCGGAGCCCTACACGCGAAGGGCCCTGATGACCGAGGTGACTGCGGGGGCCCTCTGCCTACTGCAAGGGGCCCCCGACCACTGGGGTTCCGTGAAGCTCCTGGGTAAAACATTTTACAGTCTTCCCCTCGGCAGCGTCCTGGTGCTGAACCTCAGCCTCCCTTGCCTCTTGTTCCTCTACTTGTTCTACTTTTTTTATCGCATGGCACAACTGAAGAAATTTAAAGGCACCTATTGCTACTTGGTTCCTTACTTGGTCTGCTTCATGTGGTGTGAACTCTCTGTCGTGATCCTGCAGGAATCGACCGGGCTTGGTCTCCTCCGGGCTTCCGTGGGCTACTTTTTATTCCTGTTTGCGCTTCCGGTGTTAATGTTGGGCGTCGCCCTGATGTGCCTTTTCCACTTCCTACGATGGCTGATAACACAGGAGCTGACCAAGATCCTGGTCACTCTCCTCCTTTGCGCGGTTCCTTTGCTCTTCCACTTTTGCACGCGGGCCAGAGTCTCCATCGTCGAAATGGTGACGTCCCTGACCAAGAGTTCAATTGTGAAACTTATTCTGGTGTGGCTTTCCGCCATTGTCCTCTTCTGCTGGTTTTATGTCTATCGCTTGGAAGGGATGAAAGTGTACAACTCGACGTTGACGTGGAATCAGTACGGGTTTCTCTGCGGGCCCCGGGCTTGGAAGGAAACCAACATGGCGCGAACTCAAATTTTATGCAGTCATCTGGAAGGCCACCGGGTCACCTGGACTGGGCGATTCAAGTACGTCCGAGTGACCAGCATTGAGAACAGTGCCGAGTCCACCATAAATATGCTTCCTTTTTTCCTTGGGGACTGGCTGAGATGTTTGTATGGAGAAACGTATCCCGCTTGCGACCCCAGGAATGCCACCTTGGAGGAGGAGGAGCTCTGTCGCTTGAAGTACTTGGCCAAACACGACTGTCACATCAAGAGGTTCGACCGGTACAAATTCGAAATAACTGTAGGCATGCCCCTTGGTGGCGGGAATGGCAACCGGGCCCCCGAGGAGGACGATGTCACCAAGGACATTGTGTTGAAGGCCAGCAGTGAGTTCAAGCAGGTGTTGCTGAACCTGAGGCAGGGCAGCTTGGTTGAGTTCAGCACCATCCTGGAAGGCCGCCTGGGGAGCAAGTGGCCGGTCTTTGAGCTGAAGGCTCTCACCTGCTTGAACTGCCTGTCGAAACTCTCCCCGGCCGGCCGGCACGTTAAAGTGGAGCACGACTGGCGGAACACCGTTCAGAAAGCAGTAAGATTTGCCTTCAATTTTTTATTCTCCCCTTTCCTGTCCGTTGCCTCTTAAGCTCTGGTTGTTAATGCCTCCTCTTGGTTGTCGCAATCAGATTGAACGGCATTTAGCGCAGTACATTATCCTGCAGTCCTGATAATTTTTCTGCCTTGCACAGTGGATTCTACATTTAGAAGGATGCCGAGCTGCTTACTGATTGAAAGCCTAAGGAAGGATATTCTAAAGGACTAACCTATCTAACCAAAGATGCTAAACCCACAACTTTGCCTTCTATTTATTCTCAATAATTGACAGCTGGTGAAATACTCAGCTGTAACACTCACACTGATGTTAAAACGAGGATGCATGATGAAACCTGGGCACAAATGTTCCAATTTACGACTTGTGCCAGGCGCCATGAAACCATGAGCTTCTGTTCTCCCTTCGCTCCTAACCCCATGAACTGTGGAGGAATAAATCCTCTGCCAATAATTACATCCTGCGAACAGAATGGAGTTAATTCAACGGTACAATTGGGTGTTTTTTGTTTTTTTTCCCTGAGGAAGGGGCCTTCGTCCCATCCTCGGTTTTTTTTTTTTTTTTTTGTCTTCCAGAAAGGAGGAGGAAAGGAAATGGTTTAAGTGATAAGCACGATTGCTTAACTCTGGAAATGGTAATGAACATCTGGAGATGAATTTGTCCTTTCTGATCACAAGCATAAAATAATGATTTAAAAATGTGACACACACTTATTGTCGTCTCTTTTTTTGTACCCTTCATATGCATGTAGTATGTTAACATACCAGATTCTGCATTGTGCATGGAGTAGCCACTGGAGATTTTGAAGCACGCCTCACCTTACTCTAAGGTCAAGTCAAATTGTCCTCAGTTCTGGGTTAATGGCTCCACCTCACCCTCTCCTTCTGAGTCTTTTATCAGCTTGCCCAATTATTCACCATTATTCCTAATCATTAGGGTTTCTCTGAGATTGGGAGGACAGCAAATCCAAGAAATTTGCAGAAGCCCACCGACATCCAAGCCCGCCGATATCCATCCAAGCCGCCTCTCCACTCTTTGAATTGAGAATACCAATTCTGAAATGTGTTTGAATATTAGTAGCTCGGGTTGGTGATTAGGCTGTCGGTTTGAGCTCTGAGCTTGGTGATTTGGCTGCAAACGTTTCGTCCCCATTCGAGGAGACGTCATCAGTGCACTTGGAATTGTCCTTGGCGACGAACCCAATTCAAAGTGCACTTGACAACGTCTCCTCGAATGGGGACAAAACATTTGCAGCCAAATCGCCATGCTCAGAACTCAAAGACGAGTGCAATTCAAAGCGCACTGACGACGTCTCCTCAAACGGACAAAATGTTTGCAGCCAAATCGCCAAGCTCGGAGCTCAAGCCGACAGCTTAAATGCCAAGTATATTTTAAGAGTTTAATTTCCCTGTTTTTAAGATTTTTCTCAAGGCCAGCTGGGGCAGCAGGATGAAGTTGGGTGCCATATATTTACCCCAGCATCATGTTGGGGTTATGACAACTGATCACAAGGACCATATCGAACAACTTTCCTCTGGATTGATTGGCTTTCCAGCCACCCTGTGACTACCCAAGAGTCTTTCAGAAACCGGAATAAAATGATGAGTAATGAAACAAACACCAGCCACCTGGTCATAAGGAGAATTTATTTTTGAGACGACTGTATGGCGGTTGCAATGAATTAAAATATAGAGTGGTCATCAAAAGACTGGGTGGTGAGTCACGGAATAATTAATCCACATACATCTTATTGCTGCAGACATTTATTGGGGAGTAAGCTCCGTTGATTTGCAGGGTGTGTACTTCCCAATAAAGGCCTTTCTCTCATCAAGCAAGTAGCAGTATTGGTCCAAAGACATGTCTCTCTCCAAAGGAACCCTAATGCACTTCCGTGTTCATTTTGTCTTGAAAGATATACAGATTGTTTGTGGCCGCAATAGCAATGATATTCTCCGTGGGGTGCCAGGCAGTGTGCAAAATTTTTTTGGTGAAGTCCAGGCTATCGGCGCTGATATCGTCTTTCCGCCTCTTGCCCCCGGCACACACACGGCGAGGTTTCAGGACCGCCCGAGGCTTGCTGTTCTCGCGGGAGGCCTCCAACGTCACGTCGCGCTTCGTGTTTCGGTCGAACATTCGGAAAAAGTTGTTGTAGGCCCCGGTCATGATGACGCTGCAGGAGAAGGAGAGCAGGGAGATTAGTCAGCTGGCCAGGAAGGAGAGGAAATTCCCTGCGCTGCAGCCCTCGGCCCCACATTGGGAGGCTGCCAGCATGGTTTGTGCAGCTTCAGTTGATGACATCTGCAGGCGGAAAACACCAACTCCAAAAGGCCATCATGAAGAAGAGAGAGGACCGCCGTATAAAGACATTCTCTTGTGCACAGCCTTCCTGGGAAGCCACTGTGAAAGGGAAGGATAAAGACCCCTCCCAGTGGTGGCCTGCAAATTTTTTTAATACCCGGTTCTCTGGCTGGGTAGGCATGTGACTGGTTGGTCATGTGACTGCGTTGGTGATGTCACTCATCACACCCAGCCCCGCCTCCCAGCCACTCGCCTCAAAGGAATAGGTAGGATTCAGCCGGTTGGGGCTAATCCCACCACTGGCTGGTCCCGTCCCTGCTCATTTTTTGGCCTGTTTTGGGGCCATTTTCAGGCCATTTTGGGGGATATTTTCAGGCCAGTTTTGGGCCTTTGGGCTGTTTTGGGAGACATTTTCAGACCATTTTGGGGCCATTTTTCAACCTGTTTTGGGGGCATTTCCAGGCCATTTTGGGCGAAAACAGTCTGAAAACTTCCCAAAAACAGTCCATTTTGGGGCTTATTTTTCAGACAATTTTGACCTGAAAACAGCCTAAAACAGCCCAAAAACCAGGCCAAAAAATGGGCAGGGGCAGAGCCAGCCAGTGGTAGGATTTGGCCGGCTCGAACTGCACCTAATCTTAACAATCAGTCCGCCAGAACCTGCAAGCATCAGCAGCCTACCCCAGTCTGACTCCCCCAGACATAGCTGATTCGTTGCCTTCAAATCATCACCAGTCCTGGGAGAATTGGTTTCCATCCAGCTTTTCCTCATTTTCCTTCTTCTTCCAAGACCTTTTTGGGGGCGGGGGGGGGGCTGTGGGGGTAACTCCTGCATACATCCTCAGCAAAGAGGTCGGGAGCGCCTGGTTCCTACTGGCCACCTTTGGAAAAGCTGCTGGACCTTTTTTGTTACTGCTGGCCAAAGACCAGCTGGCTAAGGGCGTTCTGTCCTTCCAAGGTCGGTCAAATGAAAACCCAGATTGTTGGGGGCAAGAGGTTGACTGTAAACTGCTTAAAGGGGACCGGAAAGCACTGTGAAGCGGTCAAAGTGCTGTTGTTAGTCCTCCCCGCCCTCCCTCCCTCCCTTTCTCCCTCCTTCCCTCCCTTCCTTCCTGCCCCTTGCCTATAATATTGCAGGCAAACTCTGCTGACTGCCAAAAGTTTGATCCTGACCAGTTCAAGGTTGACTCAGCCTTCTCTCCTTCCGAGGTCGGTAAAAGGAGGACCCAGTTGGTTGGGGGCAAGAGGCTGACTCTGTAAACTGCTTAGACACAGGTGTAAATCACTACAAAGCGGTATAGAAGTCTTTAAGTGCTATTGCCATTACCTGTCGGACCCGTTCCATGCACATTCAAATTTGTCAAAGATGCAGTCATTTTCATAGAGTGAACACAATTTGCTTCTAAGGTAATCATGAACCTGTTTGGGGCAGAAAAAGAGGCATGTCATTCTTCAAGGTCAGACTATTTATCGATAGCTCTTGCAGCCTTATCTTCTTTTAATGACCACATAATCCCTTGTGGGGTAGACTCTGGGCAACTGAATGGGTTTACTGGCCGGATGCCTTCCTGTCACCAATGCAGAGTTTTGTTCGGCAGATATATTCTCTGAGCACCCAGAGAGAGAAATATCTGCCTCTACCTTGGATCGAACTCAATTCTGGGAGTTGAAGTCCACAAGTCTTTAAGTTGCCAAGTTTGGGGACCCCTGTTGTAGAGTTTGATTCAAGATCCCGTTCATTAGTTCAATTAACCCTTTACATAACTTTGCTGGGTCTTCGCATTCATCACCCTGAGTCGGAAAAATTACGGCCTCATTCACATAAAAAAGAAGGAAAGACCTAACGAAACAAAAAACAAGTTTCTGGTCCATTTTTTTTTTCTAGCAGGGAGAAGTACAGGAGATCCTCGACTTACGACCTCAACTGAGCCCAACCTCCCTCTTGTGAAGAGAGACGTTGGTTCATTGATTTTTTTTGGTCCCATTTCACGACCTTCCTTGCCTCGGTGGTTAAGTGAGCAGCTGCAGTTGATCAGTTAGTAACTTGGTTGTTATGGACTTTGTTTGTGAGAAGGTCGCCAAAGGGGATCAGGGGACACAGCGACGGTCGTAAGTATGAGCCAGTCACCAAGTGTCAGAATTTTTCATCACGGAGATGCTGCAAAGGTCATAACAGTGAAAAACGGTCATAAGTCATTTTTTTCCACTGCCCTTGTAATTTTGAATTGGTCACTAATGAACTATTGTAAATGAACGACTACCTGTACATAGTTTTAAAGAGGGAAACACGTGATTAAGGAGAGAGGGAAGGAAAAAGAGAGAGGGGGGAGAGGGGAGAGAGAGGGAGGGAGGGAGAGGAAGAGAAGGAGGGAGGGAGAGCGGGAAGGAAGCAGGGAGAGGGAAGGAGGGAGAGAGGGAAGGAGGAAGAGGAGAGGGGGAAAGGAGGGAGAGGGAAGGAGGGAGGGGGGAAGGAGGAAGACAGGGAGGGAGAAAGGGAGGGAGGGAAGGAGGAAGGGGGAGAGAAAGGGAGGAAGAGAGGGAGACGGAGAAAGAGGGAGGGAGAGAGAGGGAAGAAGGAAAAGAGAGAGGGATGGAAGGAGAAGGAGGGTGGGAGAGAGAGAGAGAGAGAGAGGACCATTGGTTTCCTCTTGCTTGAGTTCATTGTTTGGAGACCCTCCGGGGATAGGTGGGCTTTGGCGAAAACAAAGCAGCCCCCACCCCAATCCCTCTGGGACAGAACATTTCTTATGTGGCCACATCTCTCTGACACAATGATGCCGACAGACCTAGCCAGTCACATCACTTTCATGGCACGGTTCCTAAAAAGACACGGGGAAAATACCTGATATATTTCTATAGGCTTTGTTTCCATATTCAGATCCCAAACTTTGACAGTGAGGTAATCCCTTGCTAGCAAGTAGCGCCCACTGTGGCTGAACTTGACATCTGACACCGAAGAAATAATTTCGGAGAAAAAGGAACGGCTGCTGGGATCTTCTGGTTCTTCAAAAACTGGGGAAGGAAGGGAAGGAGGGAGGGAGGAGAGAAGAGAAAGGGAGGGAAGGGAAGGGAAGGGAAGGGAAGGGAAGGGAAGGGAAAGGAAGGAAGGAAGGAAGGAAGGAAGGAAGGAAGGAAGGAAGGAAGGAAGGAAGGAAGGAAGGAAGGAAGGAAGGAAAGAAAATTTAGGAGTAGTACAGTACGTCACATTTCTACACAGCTGCTTTTTCTACGACATTTAACACCTCACATTTTGTGGTGTATTTTGCCTATTTCCACTTGTAATGCACGTAAAAGGGAGCCTCTCCTCCAATTCATCCTTTCCAGGTCTTGTGGTGTGGAGTTCACCTCTTGTCCAAAATTTCTCAGCTGAAAAATGGGTCCTGGGATAAAACCAGAGAGGCCATTCCTCTCTGGTTTTATTCTACATCAGGTCTGTCAATTATGTGTGCTGGCACCCATAATGCACTGCGTGTGCGACCCTCCCGCCCCCTGCACATGTGTGCACAAAACACCCCCCGTGTGTGCCGTGCACCTCTGCACACGCGCACGTTATAACCAGGGTGTATAATACGATGTATATTTTAAAAGGACTTGATATAGACGGTACACGGCCGTTGCAAAACTGGAAATGTGATGTATAATAAAGGAAAAAGTACAATAAAAATATTTAAAAATAATAATTGCAAATCTGGCCATCCCCCCCGCCTTGCAGCTGAGAAGGGACAGACTCCACTACCCTCGTCCTTCTCGAGCCACAGGAAGACATATTTTTTTTGCCCTCCTGAGCCTCCGCGCGCACCCTGCACTTAACGGCATCCAAAACGGGGTGTGTGGGGGCTCCTGGGAGGGGCGGGGTGGGTAGGGCCAGACAGAAGTTGGATTTGGGGGTTCTCCAAACCGCACAGAATCTTAGCTGGGGGCTCTCTTGAACCTCTGCAAACCCCAGCATCCCACCCCTGCCAAGAACCCTTTGGATGTCAACAAAATGTCTCGCCATGCCCTGCTGCCCCACTGAGAGAAGGCGCCTCCGTAACCTACTCTTGAAATGCTTGTCGCAGAGCGCCGAGGCCCTCATGTCACACAGCCGGAGGGACCCCTTGCTGCTGCTGTAGACGAAGAGGTTGCAATGGTGGGGATGGAACTCCGAGGCAGTGATGACTTCGGTCAAGTCTTCCATGTTGTCGGGTTTTATGTCCACAATGTCTGCGTAGGGAAGGCCGGTTAAGGAAAATAATCGCTATGCGCCTGCAACCCAGATCCTCTCGTGACCGCTCTCAAGCAGACCCTTCATTGCTTGGTGTCTGTATTACAAGAATCGTGCCAGGCTGATTGCGTCCTCTTGGGAATGGTCGGATAAGGCTTCGGGGATTCTGGAGAGATCGATGCCGCTCCCTGCGACGCCAGGACTCCAAGCTCAGCCGTCTCTTCACGCCGTCACTCCAGCCTAGCTGGCTATTCCACCACAATCATAACCCTTCGTTGTCTAGAGCGGAGGTGGGGAACTGTGGCCCCTTCATGACTTGTGGACTTCAATTCCCAGAATTCCTGAGCCAGCCATGAATTGTTATAGTACAGATCAATTTAAAAATTTGAATATCTCACATAAAATGATGGTATAATAGTTTAGTCAAATAAATGATTAATAATGATAATAATGTAACATATATTAGACTGATAATATGAGAATTTATACAAACTGTAAGTGAGGACTCCGGAGAGGATGCACAAAAGATTTGTAACCAACCGACATACTGTATGTATGTAACTGGAAGATGGTTTTAGGTTTTAGGTTTTGTTTGTGTATGTTTGTCTAAAAATAAAAAAGAAATAAAAAAAGAAATGCTAGCTCAGGAATTCTGGGAGTTGAAGTCCACAAGTCATAAAGAGGCCATTGTTCCCCACCCTTGATGGCTCGGGAATTCTGGGAGTTGAAGTCCACAAGTCATAAAGGGGCCATACATAGTTCCTCACTCTTGATGGCTCAAGAATTCTGGGAGTTGGAGTCCACAAGTCATAAAGGGGCCATACATAGTTCCTCATTCTTGATGGCTCGGGAATTCTGGGAGTTGAAGTCCACAAGTCATAAAACGACTCTCGTTCCCCGCTCCTGTTCTGCAACCATTCATTTTTCTAGCAATGATTTTATATGTGGGACATGGAGGGGAAAGTTGTGGCATGTTCCTCTCTCTCTTTGTGTGTCTGGGGGAAAATAGAGAAGCTCGTCCCTATGGAAGGGACAATCAAGTGTTCCAGTGAAAGGGATACCCTCCATGAGAGAGACAAAGGGATCTGAAAGGAGAGCAGACAAGGCAGAGGAACAAGGAATGGCCAAGGGAAGTTTTTTGTAATCTTGGAGTGCGTGAGAAAAAAAGAGGCCATAGTATTTTGGGAGAGTAGCCCATCACTTAGACTTATATACAGCTTCTCAGTGCTTTACAGGCCTCTCTAAGCAGTTTGCAGAGTCAGCCTCTCACCCCCAAGAATCTGGGCCCTCGTTTTCCTGACCTCGGAAGGAGGGAAGGCCAAGGCAACCTTTGAGCTGGTCAGGATCGAACTGCCAAATTGCAGGCAGCCGGCGATCAGCAGAAGTAGCCTACAATACTGCACTCTAACCCAGTGGTGGGATTCAACTGGTGTAACAATTGGCTTGGTGAGTCTACGCAGCATTTGAAAATCACCCATTTTCAGCTCTAAAACATCACTTCTACTGCAGCCCCGGTGAGTAAAACAGCTGAGGCGCGGCCAACCGCTGTGCCACGCAAATCAGCTGGGCTGCAAAACATGGAAATATAGGACAGGCTATGGCAGGGGCAGGCGGGCAGGGCCAACTGATGGCCAGAACTAAGGGTTCAGTCCAAACCAGTAGCAGCCCACCCCTGCTCTAACCACTGCACCAACCGCGGCTCTTAGTAGGACTGTTTATACGCATAATGGAGACGTGGAGAATGCGTTGCATGGGACACAGGTGTTGGTTTGCATCTCAGGGGCCCGAAATCTACGGGTGATCCCGCCTCTCACAGGGAAGAGTGGGAAGCGGCGCCAAGGATACTGAAGCTTCGGTCGGTGATAGCTAAGTGCCAGAGGTTAATCCTGAGATCGTCGGCCGACATATAAGTCTCACAATCGCTGTTGACCGAAATGGAATTCACGTGATAGGTGTGGCCATTTGCAAAAACTTTCCTGGGGCTGACTTCAACCATCAAGTCAGTGGGCTTCAGCACAGGCACCTGCGGAAATAAACAGAACAGGTTTCTTCTTCAAGGGCTTGGGAAAGGGAGCGTACCCAAGGGGTGGGCTGCCCCCGGTTCTCACCGGTTCGGGCGAACCGGATGTTAATTTTACATCTGATTCTTTGAACCAGTAGTTGCAATGACCGGCTGGCCCCCTCCACCCCGCCCCGCCCCTCCAAGGAGTCCCCAAGTGGTCTGTTTTGGATCCCAGGTAAGTGCAGGGCCCATGCAGAGGCTCGTGGAGGGCAAAAAATGGGCGCCACCCACAGGCTCTGCGAAGGCTGGAAATGGGCTCAGAGAGAGCCTCCGAAGCCCAGGGGAGGCTGTTTTTGCCCTCCTGGTGGGTCGAGGGATGCCTCTGGAGCCCGGGGAGGGCAAAAATGCCCCCCCCAGGTGGAGGTGGCTGACTGGGCCACACCCACTATGGCCACACCCACCCAGGAACTGAGCAGAGAACCGGTTGCTAAATGTTTTGAAGGCCACCCCTGAGAGTACCGTACAGGTAGCCCTCGAGTTACAACACTTCACTTAGTGACCATTCGAAGTTAAAATGGCACTCGAAAAAAGTGCCTTACCGCCATTTTTCACCCTCGCAACCTTTGCTGCCTCCCTACGGGCACATGATCCAGGCGCTTGGCAACTGACTCCTCTATTTAGGACAGCAGGATCCCCTTTTGCAACTTTCTGAGCTGCAAAGTCAACAGGGGGCGAGGGAAGCCAGATTCGCTGAACAACCATGTGACTCATTGAGCCACCCCTGGGATTCCCTTAACAACGAGGGCAAGGAGAGTCATAAAAGGGACGAAGCTCACTTAACGGATTTCTCACTTAGCAACATAAATTCTGGGCTCGCTTGCCGTTGCAAAGTCGGAGGACGTCCTGTGCAACGTTTTGCAAAAACCTACCTCTATGTCTCAAAAAAACCCAAAACTGGGATCGTAAGTCTGAACGACGGCCTTAACCCATTTTTTTTCAATGCCATTGTAAGTTCAAACGGTCACTAAATGAACTGTTGTAAGTCGAGGGCTATCTGTATTCCTCACAAAGTGGCCCTGGATGCATCTATAGGGTCTTGGTGCAGAATTTGAGACACTTCGCCTCCGCGAGGGCAGAGGCCGTGGAAGCTAAATCAGATAAAACAAGGAGAATTTTGTTCTAAGAGGCACGTGAAAATGCAAGTTGGGTGTGCCACGGTTTTTATGGTTCCAAAAAAAAGGAGATAAGAGTGAAATACATTTGCATCGATCTGAGGTCATTTTGTGAGAGTGCCTTCCTGTCCCACAGTAAATAATCTGTTGCGGGCTACAGGTGCAAACAGTTTAACAACCGGTTCTGTGAGCGCATGCAGCGTTCCAAAAACACCCATTGGAACCTCTACAGGGCGGCCCCGGTAAGTAAAACAGCTGAGGCGCGGCAAACCACTGTGCCGTGTGAATGAGCCGAGATGAAAAAAAGATGGAAATATAGGACAGGATAGGGCGGAGGCGGCTGGGTGGGGGCCAGCTGATCATCAGAACAACCAGTTCATTAGAACCAGTCCAAACTGGTAGCAGCCCACCGCTGGGCTACTCAAGATGGACAGATTTTTTGCTAAATGTGGTGCTGCCAACTTTTCCAGGGCATAGAATTTGCACTTCGCTTTCACTTCCGTTCGGTTTTGGATCGGATCAATAACCAGAAGTAGGAGTTAAGCTCACATTCCCAGGTCCCAGTATAGAGATACATCCATGCAATAAGAATAATAAGTGAATGCGTGAATAAACGCGAATATTTATTCACAATAAGTGAGTGAATAAATATATCCAAATCTTTCTCGGATGCCATGGCATTTCAGCTAAAGGCAAGGGTGGGATTCAGCTGGTGTAACAACCGGTTCGGTGAGCGCACGCTTCACCTGCGCACGCAGAATTTGCAACTCACCTTCTGCTGCAAGCCCTGTGTGTAAAACGGTTGATGCACGACAATCTGCTGTGCCAGGCGAATCAGCTGAGGTGGAAAACCCGGAAACAAAGCTCAGACTAGAGCCTAGGCAGGCAGATGGGCTCAACAGCTAATCGTCGGAACGAACCGATTCGCTCAAAGCTGATCGTCGGAGCTACCGTTTCACCCGAACCAGCCTGAACCAGTAGAATCCCACCCCTGGCTAAAGGGCTCCCCTGAATTGAAACCATGCAAGAGGTGTTTTAAATTAGGGAAAGAATTACAATCTAAACACGGAAAAAAACAAAAATATTCCAAGCACCCACCTGAAGTGAGGTCACCATAGATAATTCCTTGAGCTTTCCTTCCTCGTCTTTTAAATTATATCCCTCGGGTTTCTTATCTCGCTCGGTAATCTTCCACAATTTAATAGTTTTATCTTCAAATAAACCAAAAAGCCATCATAGTTATGAAAAGAAACACATTCATCTTTTGGTGTCATCCCTTTGTTTTTAAATACAATATAGGTATTTTTCTCAACTTGCAACAGTTGATTTATGGACCCAAAGTTACAACGGCACTGAAAAAAAAAGGTGAAACTCCACCTTCTGCTCTATTTTATGACCGTGTTTCACACCTATGACTGATGCAGCATCTCCATGGTCAAGGGATCAAAATCTGGACGCTCATATTTATGACAATTGCACTGTCCCAGGGTTATACGATCACCTTTTGCACAGACAAAGCCATTGCAGGAAGCCAGATTCACTTAACAACTCGGTTACTTACATAAAAATGGCAGCGATTCACTTAATGTCACTGGTGAGAAAGGTCGTAAAATGGGGGCAAAACTCACCTACCATCTGTCTCACTTAGCAACAGAAATGTTGGGCTGAATTGCAGTCGTAAGCTGAGACTATATATACTTATGAAAGTTATTTTTTATCGTACAAATGTATGGCTTGTGTGAATAAATGTCCTTTAATGCCTCCAACTTGGCCTCACTGTTCAATAATTCTCAGTTGGAGATAAAACGTATTCAAAGATAGTCTTCAAAAGAAAGCAATACTGTCCAAACTTAATGAGCAGATAGAGGTGAAATAAAAAACCACAACAAACTACAATGAAGGAATTTCCACAACAGACCAGGATACCAACTGCAAGGAGATAACAAGGCACAGTCTGTTGGAAGGACGCCAACCAAGATAACTTCAGCCCAAAATAACACACGCTTTGTTTCTGGCAACATTATGTTTTAACTGTCTCTCTTATATACTATTCTCCCCAGCTGCAACCAATGAGGGGGATCATGGCCGCTTCCTCTCTCATAAGCCATGTTATTTCCTTCTCCGTTCCTCCCCACATGTCCTAGGATGAAGAGGGGATGGGCCTGGTTCTTCCTCTGACTGCCCAGCTAGCCTCTGCCCTTCCCCATCCTCCTCGACAACCTCCAGAGGCACACCTCCACTCCCTGTCAGTTGTTCCTCCTCTCCCTCAGAGTCTGACTCTAACAAGGTCATGACAGTTTGTTTATTTATCACCTGCTTTAAATAGTTTTTTTTTTTTTTAAAGAAACCATTAGAACCAAGTTTCTGGCATAGACGTTCATTAGCTATGGCTAGAAATAAATCTATGGGAAATGTATGGGAATACTGGAGGATTTGGGAGTTTTCAAAACACTTCTCATTTTATTTTTCATCCCCAAGTACCCTGTTTCCCTGAAAATATGACCTACTCTGAAAGTAAGTCCTAGCTTGACTTTTACACATGCGCTCAATATAAGCTGTACCCACAAAATTAGCCCTAATTAAGATCCCGCCCACTCCAGAGTGCACAGGTAAACATTAATCTAGGGTGGAGATTGGGGTGGTGAAGCTGCCCTACTCCATCAAGAATGCAAAAGACTTTAGGCAGAAAATTTGAGGATTTGGTGTCCTGGATACTCTATCCTGTTGGGGTGGGGGCTTCTATTCCTGTAGCTCACCTGGGAAGGGAACATTTTCTGCCCCATGGGGCATATTTTGTGGGTCAGCAAAGCTCATGGGAATTCAAGATTGTCACACCTGAAATCTACCTGGCAGACTATCAACAGGGTTGATCCTACAGTTTTTTACCGTTCGTTGACAGAAGAGCGTGGGCTGCGTTCTGCTGTGGCAACCATTTTATCTTGTTTATTTTTTCCTCTATTTCCAAACTCTTCAAATAGTCAAATTCAGGTTCATGGCTCTGGAAGGTGCTGTAAACATTGTACTCGCCTTGGCAATAAGGTGGATTTTTGTTCTGCAAACAAGAAAACACGACAATCAGGATTTATCTCTGCCTTCCAGCTGGACCGACTGCCAGGACAGGCAGACAGCCTTTTTGGGACAAGAAGAACATCTTATAAATAAAATGCATATAAAAGGTTTTATAGGTGGCTGTTGTGGTTAGCCGGCAGCAGGTGCAGACGGCTGAGGAGAGCGAGGACTCAGATGACCGGGCCAGGACCATTAGGGAGTGGACTGCTGCCTTCACAGATTGTTGGGGCTGGCAGCAGTGATGAGGAGGTTTCCCGAGGAGCCTGTGCCAAGTGCGCATATGCGCAGGGCTGCTCGCAGGAAAGAGCAGCTGCAGCAGCATGGGCGACTCGGGAGTAAGGCTGCAAGGTAATGGCCCCTCCTTCAGGAAGATAAAAGCCAGCTGTGAAACAAACGTTCTTTGCAGGAAGCAAAGACATTTTGAAACTCAGCCTCGTGGACATTGCAGTATCTTAATTGGTATTTGAAGACTCTTGTGTTATAAAATATTTCTAGATAACCTTATCTGTTATTCTTGGCAGCCTTGCACAGTTTTGGCGAGGCTCGTGCTTATCAAAGTTAATTAGTTTGCAGCAGCCTTTTAACTGGGGATTCGTAAGAATCATTAATAGGTTTCTGTTCCCTTTGGTTCGTGTTTGTTTTATTGGAAAAGGGTTTGGGTCAGAACAGGTGGCATTTACCACCTGCTAAGTTAGCTAAAATGTTTTAAAATGTGTCTAGCAAATGTTGGAAATGTAATCAACAGTTGGGCACATTTCATCATATGTGGTGGACTTGTGCTAAAAAAAATGGGGCAAAAATACACAGATGGCTAGAAAAGATAATAGGGAAACCCTGAATGAAAGAAAACTATAAAGTTTAATAATTTAAGGTCTAATATAATCAGCAAAAAACTAAATAAGATTTTGATCTTTGAAAGATATAAACTGACTAAGCGTCCAGATAAAATTGAAATATTGAAACTTACAGTAAGACTTTGAAATTAATTATAAGGTGCAAACAATTTCTTATATATATAAATATAAATATATCCTGTTTTGATTTTTATAAGACATAATATAATTTTATGATTTTCAGAAACTGTACACTAGGTGACATTAATGCAGATTTTAACCCTGAACTGTTTTTATCAGGGATGATATCAGAAAAAATTGACAAGAAAAGTATGCCTTTAGTATTACGTGTCTTAACAGCAGCGAGGATTATCTTTGCACAATACTGGAAAAATGAAAAAACACCACAAGATGAAGAGATAATTAAGATATTAGATTGTGCAGAAATGGATAGACTTACATTGAAAATCAAACAGAAAGAAGAAAACAGAATATTAACGAACACGGAACTTGGAAAAAAGGGGTGGAGAGTAAGAATGGAATCTGTATTGTTAAGCAAATTAAATACCCAGACAACACAATGTTTATTAAGCACTAAGAAATGTAATTGATAGAAAATTAATAAATTTTATTAAAAAAAAAAAAAGAACAGACTTGGCGATTATGCCCACCCCAATGCCAGACTCTTGAGGGGACCTCCACTTTGCTCTGCACCAGTCCACTACCCTGTTTCCCCGAAAATATGACCTACCCTGAAAGTAAGTCCTAACTTGATTTTTACACATGCGCCCAATATAAGCCCTACCTCCAAAATAAGCCCTAATTAAGATCCCGCCCACTCCAGAGTGGAAAAGTAAAAATTAAGCTTGCTGCCTTACTACTTACCTTTGGACGGTTGTAGCCAAACCTCGCACACCCTGACACCTGCCTTGCTGGCCCATTTCTTCTGCAGCCAGTAAGGCTGGCCAGGCTTTCCTGAAGACCTATGGAGCTGATAACAAAGCTCCGGATCGACCCTGAGCTCTCTTATCGGCTGCAGAGGCCTTCAGGAAAGCCTTGCCGGCCACAGAAGAAGAAGTTCCTGAAGGCCTCTGACAGCGAAAACGGAGGCCAGGGGCGACACGCACAAGTGAGGTTAGTCAGTGGATGACGTCCCCCCAAAATAAGACCTGGTGCTTTTTTTGGTGGCAAAAAAAAATAAAAATAAGACAGAGTCTTATTTTCGGGGAAACATGGTAACACTAGGGCAATTTTCAGGGCTTCCCCCTACTCTTGTCCCATGCATCTTCTGGTGAAGATGAGGTGCCCAGACAGATTGACTGAGCAGCAGACTTTCCCACTAAGGTTGGGTTAGCGTGGCAGCTGCTGCCGGAAAACCTTTCAGAATTTAGATTATATCCAACAGCAAACTGCTCAGTGAGGGACGCAAAGGTTTTCCTGAAAAAAATAATAATACATGACCAGGTTTGGGAATCGATTCTCAAACAGCGAATGGCAACTAGGAAAGAAACCTGCTCGGCAGTGGTGGGATACTACCGGTTAAGCCCGGTTAGGCCAAACCAGTAGTAAAAATGCTTACCTGTTTGGCCGACGATCAGCTAAGAGGATAAAGAAGAGAAACGTGTGGGATTGGCCCTCCCACCTGCCCCTGTGCTTTTCTCTTCTTTATCCACTCAGCTGATCGGTGTGGCAGGCCTCAGCTGGTGTGGGGAAAGCTGCGTGCGTATGTTAGGTGCGCGCACGTTAGGTACACGTGCATTAGGTGCATATGCATGAGGTGCAACGCACGTTAGGTGCACAGGTGTTAGTGTGCACCTAACCAGTAGTGGAACAGGTAAGATCCCACTGCTGCTGCTCAGGGGGAAAAGTGGAATTAAAACGTACCCAAACTGGGGAACATAACTGTTCGAACGCAACCCATGCTTTTATTTCTACCTCCGCAGATCTATTAAAAACAGGAAGTCTCCCTTCATTGATCACAGAAGACACGGTACATTCTGGATCGGTGTGTGTGTGTGTGTGTGTGTGTATGTGTGTGTGTAGTGGGGTGGGGATGGTGAGAGGCAGCCTATCAAGGAAGAATATTAAGGGGAGATACTCATCTGTTCAGGCCAAGTCTAAGAAATGGGGCAGCGATGGGGGAGCACAAGGGGGCCGGAGGGAAAGGCCGACAGATGGTATCTCTATTTATGACTGTGCGTGGAAGAAATTGTCTAAGCCAACACGCACGTCTGAGAATTCCCGTTGTATATCTTGTTAGCATGAAGGTTCCCCCCCCCTCCCAGTGATCACGCACCGAGCACTGCAATGCAGCTTTTCGGCTCTCCCTCACACTGTCGAACGTGTAACTTCCGGTTGGCACGAGCACAGAGACCAACTCGTGTTACCTGGAGGATTCCTCCGCATGATCCTGCACTTTCAGCTGATCCCGCGCCTTCCTCTACCTCTCCTCTAAGTGCCATTGGCCTGGCCCCAGGATTCAGAAATGAATTCCCTTATGTATTCTCCTAGTTAGTAGGCCGTCGATACAGGGACCGGGCGATACAGTTTGACAGAGGAAGGGCCCAATCTGTGGTTTGCACTTCTGTCATTTGGATTTCTTGTGACTGACTGGTTTGGCGCAGCAGCCACCAAACAGGACAGGGATGGACTAGTTAGGACTGCAGGAAAAAAACCCAGATGAACAGAGTTGGAAGGGACCTTGGAGGTCATCTAGTCCAACACTTCGCCCAAGCAGGAGAGCCTACACCACTTCTGACAGAGGGCAGTCCAGTCTCTTCTTGAAAGTCTCAAGGGATGAAGTTTCCACGACTTCTGAGGGCAACTTCTCTTCTATTGAATATAGGATAACAGAGTTGGAGGGGACCTTGGAGGTCATCTAGTCCAACCCCCCACCCAAGCAGGAGACCCTACACTATTTCTGACAAATGGCAGCCCAATCTCTTCTTGAAAGTCTCAAATGATGACCAGTGGTGGGATTCAAATATTGTTGCCACTGGTTCAGTAGGCGTGGCTTGGTGGTCGCGCTTTGTGCACATGCACACACTTTGCATGCACGCGCACACCAAACGCACACTTTGCACAGGCGCAGAGGCATTCTGATTCGCCTCCTGCAAGCCTGCACGATCCCAGTCGCTTCAGCAATTGCCGTGCAGCGCTATTCTGTGCCGCGCAAAGCATCTGCGCTTCAAATTCAGCAGATAAAAGGTGAGTATGGGAGCCCTGGTGGGCAGGTGGGCCCAACAGCAGAGCGGTGGAGAGAATCGGTTAGGTCTCCGTTGGTCATCACTCCTACCAGCTCACCAGAACCGGGCCGAACCGGTCGAATACCACCACTGGTGATGACACTCCCACAACTTCTGGAGGCAACTTCTGTTCCATTGAATGTAGGATAACAGAGTAGGGATCTTGGAGGTCATCTAGTCCAACCCCCGCCCAAGCAGGAGATTCTACACCATTTCTGACAAATGGCAGTCCAGTCTCTTCTTGAAAGTCTCAAGTGATGAAGCGGCCACAACTTCCGAAGGCAACTTCTGATCCATTGGTTGATTGTTCTCAATGTCAGAAAATTCCTCCTTATTTCCAGGTTGAATCTCTCCTTGATCAGTTTCCATCCATTATTCCTTGTCTGGCCTTCAGGTGCTTTGGAAAATAGCTTGATCCCCTTCCTCTTCTCTGTGGCAGCCCCTCAAATATTGGCAGGCTACTATCCTGTCTCCCCTGGTCCTTCTCTTCACTAGACCAGCCAAACCCAGTTCCTGCAACTGTTCATTGTATGTTTCAGCCTCCAGTCCCCTAATCACCCTGGTTGCTCTTCTCTGCACTCTTTCTAGAGTCTCAACATCTTTTTTATAGCATGGTGACCAAGACTGGATGCAGTACTCAAGGTGTGGTCTTACTAAGGTTTTAGTGAGTGGTATTAGTACCTCCCTTGATCTTGATTGTATCCTTCTGTTAATGCAACTTAGGATTGCATTGGCTTTTTTGGCTGCTGCAGCACACTCACACACACTCGCAACCAGCCTGCTTTCCACTGAGGACCTGTATATTGGGCGGGTCAGAAAGAGGGCAGAGAAAATATCTAGAGACACCTCACATCCTGGACATCAACGGTTTCAACCAGGGGTGGGATTCAAATATCTTAACAACCAGTTCTGTGGGTGTGGCCTCATTTGTGGGTGTGGTCATATGACTCGGGTGGGTGTGGCTTGCTGACTGTGCGTGGCTTGGTGGTCATGTGACTGGGTGGATGTGGCTTGTATGTAAATATTATAAATATTTATGTAAATATTGAATTTTTTATTTTAAAAAAGAGCAACGTTTACCCAAAATCAGGCAAAGCAGGCAGGCAGGTTGAGTTGCTCACAGAATCACAGATTCACTCAGAGATCTACCTTTCTGCAATCTGCTACCTGAATCTGCACTGAAAAATAGAAGCTTCAGTCCTAAGGAAGGTTCAGCTCTGCTTTTAGATTTGCTAGAAAGCAAGAAATCCACTGATTTCCTGCTTTCTAGCTAATCTAAATCTCCCAGCACAGCAGAACAGCTGATGGTCAGGGGAAAGAAAAGGAAAAATAGCAACTTACCAAAGGCAGGCAAGTTGGATGGTGCGCGTGCCAGGTAAGGAGTGAGTGGAAGAAGAGGGGAAGGGCCAGCCAGTGGCGTGATTTGCTGGTTCTCCAAACTGGGCAGAATCATAACAACCAGTTCTATAGAACTGGTCCGACCAGGTAGAATCCCACCCCTGGTTTCAACTTCTCCCTTCTGAATGCTGCTACAGGGCATTGCAGACCAAAAAACTAGACACAAATATATGTCTCCCCACCACCCACTGCTAAACTTCTAATTCCCACTGCACTGTCTTAGGCCTAAAGATATTTACCCAGGTAGTAGTATCGTATTGCTATTATCCTCCTCATCTTCTCATCTTTCTCGACTTGTCATCTTTCCTACTATTTTCTCCTATGAGTATCTTATGATTTATCACTTGTTGCTTGTATCTGATGATTAATGATTGTAACTATGATTTATGATCTATCATGTATCGTCTTGTTGTTTGTGTGTACACTGTGAGCTTATGCACTGGAGACAAATTCTTTGTGTGTCCAATCACAGTTGGCCAATAAAGAATTCTCTTCTCTTCTCTCCTCTCTTCTCTCCTCCCCTCCCCTGTTCTATTCTACATTCCATTATTCTTCCTCTTCTCTCCTCTCCTCCTCTCCTGTCTCCTCTACTCTTCTACTCTACTCTACTCTACTCTACTCTACTCTACTCTACTCTAATCTAATCTAATCTAATCTAATCTACTATCTTTCAGGAAAACATCACTCAGCCTTGCTGTTCTTCTGCCCAATAGAGTAAGATCAAATCCATGCTGAAAAACCAGATAGATGGTTGAAGGAAGAGCCCCTCCTGCTGGGACCAAACCCTTTGCTCGATGTGTCCCTTCAGGCTCCTCTGTAAGTGGAAAGAAGCAGCCCCATTGAAACATTATCTGCAAGCCACCAAGAGGTCATTGGAGGTCCAAGGTGTCTCCAAGCTACCAGCTTCTGTGTTGCTCCAGAACACCAAGGTCTTGTAAAGAAGAATATGTGTAGTTCCATTGATATGAGCGGTCCTGGGGGCTCTCTGAGCTTCGTGAGCCTCTTGCAGGTGTTTCATGACCCAAAGTACATAACCGCATCAGTGCTAGAAGGGGGTTGGATTCACAGAAAGGAGGAGGAGGAAGAGGAGGACAACGACGACAGTGACAATGACAATGACTGTGAAGTCCTTGGTGCTCTCTGAGCTTGGTAGTTTTCTTGCAGACGTTTCATGACCCAACTAGAGAACAGCATCAGAGCTAGAAGGACGTGGGATTTGCAGAGAGGAGGAGGAGGAGGAGGAGGAGGAGGAGGAGGAGGAGGAGGAGGAGGAGGAGGAGGAGGAGGAGGAGGAGGAGGAGGGAGGAGGAGGAGACTGTGGGGTCCTTGGTGCTCTCAGAGCTTGGTTGTTTTCTTGCAGATGTTTCATTACCAAACTAGATAACAACATCAGTGCTAGAAGAGAGTGGAGTTTGTGGAGGAGCTGCCAAGCTGAGAGAGTGCTCCTCCTCCTTCTCCTCCTCTTCCTTCAGCATCCATAAATCATTAAATGGTGCATTGTGCCTGCTTGTAAAGGGGGGGGGGAGGAGGAGAGAGGAGGGGAAGGAAGAGAAGGAGGAGGAAGAGGAGGAGGAAAAGAAGGAAGAGGAGGAGGAGGAGAGGAAGGAAGAGGAGGAAAAGGAGGAGGAGGAGGAGGAACGATGATGACTGTGGAGTCCTTGGTGCTCTCTGAGCTTGGTGGTTTTCTTGCAGACATTTCATGATCCAACTAGGTAACAGCATCAGTGCTAGAAGGAAGTGAAATTGGCAGGGCAGAGGAGAAGGAGGAGGACTGTGGGGTCCTTGGTGCTCTTTGAGCTTGGTGGGTCTCTTGTGGATGTTTCATGACCCAAACTAGGTGACAACATCAGTAGCAACCAAGCTCCGAGAGCACTAAGGACCCCACAGTCCTCCTCCTCCTCCTCCTCCTCCTCCTCCTCCTCCTCCTCCTCCTCCTCCTCCTCCTCCTCCTCCTCCTCCCTGCAAAAACCCCTTCCTTCTAGCACTGACGATGTTGGGTAACCTCGCCAAGAGGCTTGGCTTCAAATCTGCATTAATGGATCAGAACCGGGTCCCTTGCCTCCCCACTTGGTGTATTCTGCGCTGACTCAGTTTCTTTGAAGAGCCCTTCCTAAAATTACTCCCTCCGCCTTTCTTTAGAGGTTATTCATATGCTCCCCTGGCAAGTCATTCTTCTCCTGCCTTCTGTGCGGGGGGGGCATTCCTCCAACTTGGGAGGGTTGCATAAGCTCTTCTTACAAATGCAACCCCTTCGCGTGGCAGGATCTGATGCCATTCCCGCTGCCCCAGCTAGCTTCTCCCTCGTTGAAAAAGGCGGCATGGCCCAACCTCTCCCAAATAATTCTTTTTGCAAGCTTTTCAAATGAAGCCAACAAGGGAGGGCTTTCTCTGCGTGGTATTGGTAGCAAACACGACAAAATAATCCAATGTGAAAGTTTAGTTTACTTTACTTTATTGTCATTTGCACCACGTACAACGAAATCCAACACCATCTTCAGTGCACATCATGACCATGAAAATAAACACAAACACACATCCTTCACACTCCACACATTGAACTGAAAACCCCCAACATCGCACCAACACTGCACTGTATAGTAGAATTCAAAAGAGCCCTGGGACAGAAGCTGTTTTTCAGCTTATTTGTCCTTGTTTTTATTATTATTCTGCACCGGCTGCCAGATGGTAATAGTTCAGATCTTTGAGGATGTTTTGAACTTTCTTAAGGCAACAGGAGCTATAAAGCTCTTCCAAAGAGGGGAGAGGGCAATCCAGTGATCTTCTGGGCAATGACGTTAACCCTCTGGAGCACTTTCCTATCTGCCTCTGTGCAATTGGCAAACCCTACAGAGGTGCAGTAAATTAAGATACTCTCTCTGGTGCAGCGGTAGAAGGTCACTAGCAGTTTTTCATCCAGTTGTTGTTTCCTGAGAAGCCTCAGGTAGTGTAATCTCTGCTGGGCCCTTTTGACTAGGGCTGCAATGTGAGCACCCAGGTCAGGTCCTCTTTTAGGGTAATGCCCAGAAACTTAAAACTGGCCACTTGCTCCACTCAGTCTCCATTGATAAGCAAGAGCTGGATGTCTGATCTGTTCCTTCTATATAGTCCACTACTAGCTCCTTGGCCTTATTGGTGTTGAGGACCAAGTTATTGTTTCTACACCACGAAAGCAACCAGTCAACCTCATCTCAGTAGGCAGGCTCATCCCTCCCCCGGAGATGAGTCCTACCACTGTTGAATCATCTGCAAATTTAGCAATAGTATTACTAGCGTGAGTGGGAATGCAGTCATGCACATCAAGAGTATAGAGTAAGGGACTCAACACACAACCCTGTGGTGTACCAGTGTTAAGAATAAGGGCTGTACTCAAAGCAAAACTGAAAGCAAAACTCCCACAAAAAAAGAACAAGAAATCAAACTCTTGGAACTTGGGGATAGAAGGCGCATGGAAAGGTTTTGGGGTACCTGGAATTTGGTAACAGAGAGGAGAGCTACTCGTAGTACAACACTTCAAGAAACAGAGATTTTCTGACAATAACTGGAGATGTTTAAAGGGGGAGAGAAAAACATACCTCAGGCTCCCTCTGGAATATAACAACTCGTCCACCTTTGTCTCCTGTGGCTAATAATTCCCCCGTCTGGTTGAATTCAATAGTTGAAATAATATCAGCTACGGAAGGGAAAAGAAATAAGAGCAAATTATATTGATGCTGCCTCCAGTGTCCATCAGAAATATTCTGTGCATTTGATAAGGCAATGGTCAGATAGCAATAGCAACAGCACTTAGACTTCTATACCGCTTCAGTGGTTTGCAGAGTCAGCCTATTTGCCCCCAACAATCTGGGTCCTCATTTTACCAACCTTGGAAGGACAGAAGGCTGAGTCAACCTTGAACGGGTCAGGATCGAACTGCTGGCAGTTGGCAGAGTCAACCTGCAATACTGCATTCCAACCAACAGTGCGCTACCACTGCTTAAGATACTCCACAAAAGCAGAATGTCGTGTGACTGGCTTCTCTTCTTCTCTTCTTTTCTGGAGTAAATACAGGGAGGGCAGTGGTGGGTCCTTCTCCCAGGAGGAAGAACCACATCCCTGCAGGGGGGGCAAGAGGACCAGCATTTGGAAAGCACTGGCTCCATCCAGCACCCCTAAAGTGGTCTTGCTGTTGATGTCAGCCAGCTCAGTCCAAAACCCGGCTGAGGCCCTGAGACTCGACTCCGTAAGACGGAGAGGCATTGCGACGATGGACATGTTCAAAACAAGTGCAGGTTTGCATCTGATACTCCATCCGCCACCAGGATGAGTTTGACCCAGGGGTGGGCTGCTACCGATTCACAGCGGTTTGGGCGAACCAGTTGTTAATTTTACATCTGGTTTGCCAAACCAGTAGTTGCAATGACTGGCTGGCCCCACCTGCCCCTGCCTCTTCCAAAAGTCCCCACACCAGCCAGGTTTGGATCCCAGGTAAGTGCAGGGCCTGTGTGAAGCCTTGGGGAGGGAGAAAAACAAGCCTCACAGAGGCTCTGGAAGCTGGAAATGGACTCGTTTCAGGCCTCCAGAGAGCCTCGGGAGCCTGGGGAGGCTGTTTTCGTCCTCCTGAAGGCTTGAGGAAAGCCTCCGGAGCCCAGGGAGGGTGAAAACACCCCCCCATCACCGTAGTGCAGGAGGCTGACTAGGCCACGCCCATCATGGCCACACCCACTCAGCAACCAGGGAGAGAACAGGTTGCTAAATTTTTTGAAGCCCACCCCTGGTTTGACCTCTACCTGGGAGGGAGACTCCCAGATGAAAGAATCCGTGAAGGGGAGCAGATGAAGCTTATCTTGAAGGTGTATTGGAGTCCCCAGATGTCTTACCTGGATGCCTCCAATACCCCTTCTTGGGGACAGTTGAGGAACTGACTCTTGGCTTAGACCACAAGAATTCTGCCCCAACCCAACGAAGTAGGGTTACATCTCTCACGAACACAGCTCTTCTCAGAATACTTGGGTAGAGAAGCCGGGTGCTTGCTTCAGCAGAAATTTCACACTCTTACGACGAATTCAATAATAAAAATAAATAAATTAAAAAAGAGAGCTATACAGGTAGTCCTCAACCTTCAACTGCAACAGAGCCCGAAGGTTTCGGCGGTTATGTGAGACGTGCGTTAAGTGAATTTTGCCCCCGTTTTGCAACTCTTTCCCCCCCAATTGTTATGTGAATCACTGCGGTGGTTAAGTTGGTAACCCGGTCGTTAAGTGAAGCTGGGTCCCTCCCCCGTTTACTTTGCTTTGTCAGAAGGTCGCAAAAGGAGATCACGTGACCATCCCAGTTCACTGCGTCGGTCATAAATGTGAGTCATTTTGATTATGACGCCTTTAAAATAATCGGACCCAGGCTACAGGCTGTTTGATTGAAATTGAATTTATACATGTTATACAGGCGTGGGATTCTATCCTGTCAGACTGGTTCTATAGAAACGGTTGTTATGATTCTGCCCAGTTCGGAGAACCATCAAATCGCGCCACTGACTGGCCCCTCCCTTCCCCGCCCACTCACTCCTTACCTGGCATGCGTACCATCCAACTTGCCTGCTAAGTTGCTGTTTTTCCTTTGTTCTTTCCCCTGACCATCAGTTATTCTGCTGTGCCGGGAGATTTAGATTAGCTAGAAAGCAGGCAATCGTTGGATTTCTTGCTTTCTAGCTAAGCTAAAAGCAGAGCTGAACCTTCCTTAGGACTGAAGCTTCTATTTTTCACTGCAGACTCAGGTAGCAGATTGCAGAAACGTAGATCTCTGAGTGAACCTGTGATTCCATGAGCAACTCAATCTGCCTGCCTGCTTTGCCTGATTTTGGGTAAAAGTTGCTCATTTTTTAATAAAAAAAATTCAATATTTACATAAATATTTATAATATTTACACAAAAGCCATGCCCAGCCAGTCACACGACCACCAAGCCACACCCACAAATGAGGCCACACCCACAGAACCGGTTGTTAAGAAATTTGAATCCCACCCTTGATGTTATATCAATAAAACAAATAAAAAATGATAATAAATGTGAGTCAATTGTGAAGCACCTGGGTGTAAATCATGTGACCATGGGGATGCAGCAATGGTCGTAAGTATGAAAACGGGTCATAAGTCCGTTTTTTTCAGTGCCGTTGCAATTTCAAATGGTCACTAAATTAAAAGTTGTAACTCAAGGACTACCTGCAATTACAGGAATTGATCATCAGTTCCCATCCTTATTGGTAACCTTTCCTATACTTCAGTGGTGCCTAACCTTTTTGGGCTCCTGTGCCAAAAATTGTGTGTGTGCTTGCATGCTTGTGCTTGCTTGCCAGCACCCAAAAGGCAATGCCGCGCCACCCATGCCCCCTACACATTCATGCGCAAACCCCACCCACCTACTCCCTTACCTGCGCTGCACCTCACAGCTGATTTCTGGCCAGTCTGAGGCCTTTTTTGGCCTCCCAAAGGCTTGAGGAAGGCTTCTGCAGGCTTCTGCAGGCTTTGCAGGCCAAAACCTAGCCCCATTTCATCACTTCCGGTATTTTTGGAAAAACAGGAAGTGATGAAACAGGGCTAGTTTTCAGCCTGCGAAGCCTGCAGAAGCCTTCCTCAAGCCTTTGGGAGGCTGAGAAAGGCCTCAAACTGGCTGAAAATCAGCTGTGAGGCATGCACATGCACAGTGAGATAAGTTTGCCTGCAGCTCGCATGCTGGCACAAATGGCTCTGCGTGCCACCTGTGACACGCGTGCCATAGGTTCATCACGGCTATACTTGATAGTTTTAGTCCTGCACCCTTTCATGTGTCCTTGTATCCCACCCTCCCTGGCTTTTGTTCCATTCAGACATGCATGTCCCAAAGGTGCTTTTTCAGGAGGCGACTGGACTTTGGCTCATCTTGTGAGATGTGAAGTCTATAACTCACCTCCTGTCCTCCTGCGTACTCGCAGTGCTACGGAGGCCTTTACAAAGCCAACTTTCAAGAAATGTGAAGTGTAAAAAATCACCCTCAGGGGCATACAGATATGAGAGCTGGAAGGGACCTTGGAGGTCTTCTAGTCCAACCCCTTGCTCAATGTTCTGACCCAGCTCCTCAAACACGTCAAACCCTCTGAAGTGAACTTAAAGATTCCTTTAATTAGGTGGGCCGGCAACCCCGGCAAAAAGTTTCTCTCTCACCACAGGCTAACTAGTCTGGCCGGCTGGAAGATGAATAGTTGTCTGCCACATCTATTCATCTCTGCCCCCTGCCTTTTATCCCCAGAGCTGGGATGGGGCTTCACTAGCAGTGGTGGCTCTTCTGTCCCAAGGACCGGCACATAGATTTCCACTGCTCTCCTCTCCTCTGCCTTCTGCGTATCCACGCATCAGGCTGTTCCTCCTCTTCCTCATCAGCCACCTCTAGATTTGGGGGCTCTTGACTCTCCATCAGATGACTGATGGATGACCCAGGCTCCATCTCTCTCTCTTCCAGCTCTAATCCCTCTTCCCCTTTGGAGCTCTCAGGTTGCCTTACTGCTGACCCTGACTCCCAGGACTCTTCCTCCTCTGATTTGGCTGATGGAAATTTCTCCTTAGTTCCAGGTTACTTCTCTCCTTGATGAGTTTCCATCTGTTGCTTCTTGTTCTTCTTCTCTGTGGCAGCCCCTCAAATATTGGAGCCTTGCCAGCATGTCACCCCTAGTCTTTCTTTTCATGAAACTGGACATATCCTGTTAAGGTAATGAAGATTTAATAGCTGACCAGCTGCTGTAAGGCTGTAAGCCAAGATGATGAACTGAGGATGAGTCAGCAGGGTACTACCACTTTAAGAAGCTGTCTATATAAGGGAGGCCATGTGAGTCTCTCTCTCTCTCTCTCCTCGTGTTCTATCTCCATTGTAGTTCTCCATGTTGACTTGAAGATTGATTGATGGCCTGGTATTTGCCTAACATGTGTATGTATATGTCTTGTATATAAACCACTGTTAAAGGACAAAGCCTCTGTGGCCTGTGCTTTACTCCTGGGTTGTCTCACAATACCCAATTCCAGCAATCATTCTTGATATGTTTCAGCCTCCAGTCCCCTAATCCTCTTTCCTGAGATCCCTCCGCCCAGAGGCTGGACTCCTTCCCACTCACCTCCAGAAGTGCTCTCTTCATCAGGGGGTGGAGACTCATTGGCATGGCAGTGGAAGGAAGCTTGCATGGCTGCCACCGCCCATGCTATGCCACTCCTGTGGAGAAAGAGAGGACCTCAATTTCCAGGGCTCCAAATCAGGAACTTTCATGGTACAGGCACATCAAATGGCGCAACATCCCTCCAAACCAGGGGTGTGAATCAACCGGTGTAACAACCGGTTTGGTGAGCGTGCGCTTTGCGCATGTGCACAGAGGCTTTACTACTGACCTTTTCCTGCAATCCTGCAATCTCCCTGTGTGTTAAACAGCTGATGTGCAGCAATCTGCTGTGCCGCACGAAGCAGCTGAGCTTAAAAACCAGGAAATAAAGGTCAGAATAGACCCAGTTTGCTCTGACGATCAGGTGTTGGACAGGTGGGTCCAACAGCTGATTGTCGGAGCAAACTGGTTCGCTCACAGATGATCCTCAGAGCTACCGGTTCAGCCAAACCGGGCCAAACTGGTAGAATCCCACCCCTGCCTCCAACCTAGGAAATGCCAATCACCTTTCTTGGTGGAAAGGATGAGGAAAAGCTACTTCATCTACATGGTTCCAGGTAGCAGGACCGGATGACCATATCTCTGTGTCCACTTTGTAGTGTTGGAGAAAGGGAGGAAAAGAGGGAAGGAGAACCGTTTTCTACCCTGGATGTGTTTCCATGATGTGAGCCTCAATGATTCTCAGGAGTGGCAAGGACCAGAGTGGCAAGGAAGAGAGATCCTTCCATTCCTCACCGTTCATTCAGAACTGAAGAAGCTTCTTGAATGAGAAGCGAAAACATCTTCAAGGAAAAAGCAAAGTCCAGTTGCCTTTTGAAATATGCAATTTGAACATATGCAATTTCTGATGGTTTTCACCTCTAGTTTCATGCTTCTTACCGCAAGGAAACGAGTAAGTACTTTATGATCATGGTAACAATAATTCAGAAATAAAACTATTGACCACTTTTCAGCAAAGGTTGAAAGAGAGCTGGGATTCTATGAGTGTTATGCTTCGGGTTTTTATTCATTCACCCTCCAGAAATTCATCAGGATTTTAAATCATTGTAATATTATTAATATGAGTCAGAAAATTAGAAGTGTTATCCTCTGTTACAAAGGAATCTATGCCAAATGTATGTCCCACTTTTAGAGTTATCCACTGAAACCTTTAAACGAGTATGAAGTATATTTGACATTCCAACGAATGGAATAACCTGAAAAAAAATATCGATGTAATGTCCACACATGTTGGTACAAATTAGTCATTATCAATAAAGAACAAAAATACCGTTGGTATGTAACAGTAATATATATCCTCTACCACCCACTCTGGTGTCCAAAATATCTTTCATTGTCCAATAAACCCAGCCAATAATTCCAACATTATTAAACAATCCTAGGCTGCATTAACAGAGGGATAGAATCAAGATTGCGTGAATTATTAACACCACTTTATAAGGCCTTGGTAAATGCCACACTTGGGATACTGCATCTAGTTTTGGTTGCCATGATATAAAAAAGATGTTGAGACTCTAGAAAGAGTGCAGAGAAGAGCAACAAAGAGGATTAGGGGGCTGGAGGCTAAAACATACAAATAATGGTTGCTGGAATTGGGTATGTCTAGTCTGATGAAGAGAAGGACTAGAGGAGACATGATAGCAGAGTCTTCCAATATCTCAAGGGCTGCCCCAAAGAAGAGGGAGTCAAGCAATTCTCCAAAGCACCTGAAGGCAAGACAAGAAGCAACAAGATAGAAACTCATCAAGGAGAGAAGAAACGTAGAACTAAGGAGAAATTTCCTAACAGTTAGAACAATTCATCAGTGGAACAACTTGCCTCCAGAACTTGCCTCCAGAAGTTGTCAATGCTCCAACACTGGAGGTTTTTAAGAAGAGAATGGACAACTGTTTGTCTGAAATGATATAAGGTTTCATGCCTGAGCATAGGGGGTTGGACTAGAAGATCTTCAAGGTCCCTCCCAACTGTGTTAAATAGAAAAAAAAAAAAAAAAAAAAACGAGGACATCATATAATGCTGATGTAGCACTCTAATTGGTGAGGAGAAAATTTCATCTGTGTAATAACCCTAATTAGGAGTATCGTATTTTAATCCAATAACAAAATTTAATAGAGAAAATGATTTTCTTTATTTATTTGCTTACTTACTAGCTCTATACCCGTGCTTCACTACGAAACTATGTGATCGGGCTTAGTTTTTGGGGAGGAAAATAAGGGAGGGGGGATTCTGCCTCTGCCTACCAGCATCCATCAGTATTCACCTGGCTAGTGTCCTGTCAGTGTGTGAGAGAGTTGAGGGCTGTTTGGAAACTGAAGCAGTATTTGCTGTGTGAGCAAGGAGACAACAAGGAGCCTGGGCATGGCTTAGCTCAACTGTTCTATACTAAAGCTGCTCAGTGCTGTGAAACTAAAACTGAAACTGAAACTCCTCTCCTCTGCTTGTGTTTTGCATTTGGAAGAGATTTTGTTTCAGGTGGGGAGGGGGAGTAGAACTCCTTAGCATCAGAGCCTCTTAATAATAATAATATAGGAAATATTAATGCTCTAATGGTCATTTCAAAAAAATCCTTTCTTAGTGAGCACCTAGAAGCCAAGAGGAACATACGTGCCAAATTTCAAGCTTGTAGGTTTTACGGTTCTGGAGATTTTGTGATGATGTGTGAGGGGTATTTCATATATATTTGCTTGCTTTTTCCCCGTCATGGCATTGATGTTTCATCTTTTCCAAACCTTTGGTTTAACAGAACCCATATTTGTATATCTTTATTTCCTTGGTAAACCTCTGGACTATAGCAAAACAGGAACTACTAATGCCTTGGTATTAAAGGTGGCTTTTAGTTTTTCCAGCCCTAGTAAGAAAAAAGAAGAAGGAGAAGGAGAGGAGGAAGAGGTGGTGGAGGAAGAAGGAGGAGAAGGAGGTGGAGGAGGAGGGTGGGGAATACATTCCAGTCTTGATGAGCCTCCAAAAACAACTGAAAATTGAGGATCTAAACCTACTCAAGAAATGCATTAGCCTAAGTGAGGATGAGTGACTTTCACTAAGTAGCCAGTCTGAACCATTAATGATGTGAGATCTCTGAGGATAAGTCCTGAACATGGATGCCCCTTTAGCTGAGCATCAAGCAATACTTTAATCAATCAGAACAGGCTGGAAAGGACATTAGAGGTCTTCTAGTCCAACCCCCTGCTCATTTTAGACAATGTCTCTTCTTAAAGCATCCAGTGATGGATGCACCCACAACTTCTGAAGGCAACTTCTTGTTCCACTGGTTAATTGTCCTCCCGGCTAGATAGTTTCTCCTTAACACCAGGTTGCTTCTCTCCTTGATGAGTTTCCATCCATTGCTTCTTGTCTTGCCCTCAGGGGCTTTGGAAAATAAGTTGACCCTCCCCCTCTTCAAGGTTAAATCAGTTGCACCTAAAGGGATTATATCGGAAGAAAGGTCACATTTTCCAAAAGAATTTCATCCCTTGGGGAAAAAAATAACAACCTAAGATTTAATCAAAATTGGCTGCCAATTCAATAAACTTGATCTTTCCTTGAACTGGGTTGAACAATTGAGCATTATATTCATGTTGTCCCTGGGAATTAATGAGAAACTTCTTTCCTAATTAACCCCCCTAATTTCTAAACTTCTAAATTTATAATCTAATTAAGAGAGAGGAAAGCTTCCTGCAGAGCTAATAAAAGCGAATGCAGAGGAGTGATTTCACTGCAGAAGCAACTCTTATGAAGTTATGTTGAACATCTGTATGGAAAACCTACTGAGTGGCCAGAACACAGCAAGCCTTGTCAAAGGAACAAGATGGCTATTCATAATGCATCAAAAGAAATGAGTATAAATAAGATTAGATTATTTATTTCCCATATGGCGAGGGAGTCAGTCACACAGTTTATTTATAGTATTTCAGGTTTTGGATATCTAGGTTTGCATGTCTAGAACCAGTTCCAAAAATTCAGTCTTTACCATATCAAAGACTTCTTTGCTGTTTGTAGAAAATTAGCACCCACCCCTCTCCTAGAAGAATGAAATTATTTTGAGAAATATTTTTAAAAAGGGTAGAAGATTCTATTTCCCTGGATGAGAAATGGAGAAACATGTTCCTGGGAAGCAGCCCCCACCTTTCTGAATACCCCCCCTCCCCAGCAGATATTTTTTGCACATTAAGAAAGACTGGGCCAGCCTGTCTATAAAACAAAAGAGATTCAGCTTCAGGAGGATGGGACGAAGACATGATTCTCCAGGACATAATAGGATTAAACCCACTAGCATAGTGGTCGCCAACCGAGGGTCGGGGATCACTGGTGGTCCGTGAGAAAATGTGGGGGTCCACAGAGAAATGTCACCCCATAAAGCAATTAATCCAGGCTGCGCATGAACACAAGGCTGTGCCACCCACGTGGCCCATGGGAACACAAGGCTTGCATTGCTTGCATTGTGAACAACATGAGGTAGTGAGGGGAGGGGGGAAGGGGAAGGGGGGGAACTTGCCCCACTCGCCCCATGTGCCTCGCCTGGCCACCGGGCTGCTTCTTTCCGCTTCTTTCTTCTTCTGCTTTTGGCTGCACGCAAGGAAAGCAGCAAAAGTCTTTCTTTCTCTCCCCCCAAACTCCACCAGAAATGAGTCTTTGGGACCCTGCAAGGCATCCTGCTCCAAGGGGCTGCTCTGGCAAAGACTAATTTCTGGCAGACTTCTGCTGCTTCTGCTGCTTTCCTTGCATTAAGCCAAAAATCTCTCTCTCCCTCTGAGAATGGAGCTGGAGACAGTATCCTGCGATCCCAAACAAAGAATGATCGATCGGTAGGAAAACAGGGTAGGGAATTTTCCTGCAGACTTTTTGGGGGGTTTCCCCAGGGTCTCTGGTCCGCAGGATTTAAAATTAGGAGTTTGGTGGTCTCTGGGGTCCAAACGTTTGGCGACCCCTGCACTAACACAGGGCTGTCAAATTCCCAGCCCATGGGCTGGATACGTCATGTGCTGGCCACACCCATGCCCAATTTAGTGAAGGGGGGAAAATCCCAATACGTCACGTGACACCACTGTGACATGAGTTTGACATTTCTGCACTAGCAACAGAGCTCATTACACTACATTGCACAATCTCCAAAGGACATTGCATCAGAGTCCAAACTTCAACCAAACCTGGGAGCTCAGACAAACATGACCCCATGGGAATCTGACAACAGCCAATAGAATACATGTTCTTGCACAGGAACAGGAAGTTCAAGTGCAAAGCCCAAGAGAAAATATAAATACTCCTCACTCTCAATTCCATGTAGTCAGCTACCCAGAAACAAATGTAGTTCTTTCCAGTCAGCCTCCATGTTTCCAGTGTCTTTCTCCCAGCTTGGAACTGAACCTAGATGGATATTTCTTCCAACACATTTTTGAAGAAGGGGCATCAAAACACGTTGATTTTGGTCAATGGCGAGTTGATTCTAATGTCACATGATTTGCACGTATATTGGCAAATCACAAAATTAACTGGATGTTTAGTGAATATTTTGCACACAACATAACAAAACATAAGCTATGTGTAGAGTAACAGTCATGTGTCATGCCCCTGTCGGAGTCTGAGGAGGAAGATGAACAGCTGAAAGGGAGCAGGAGTGTAGCTCCGTTCGCTGTGGAGGAAACTGGGGAAGGGCAAAGTCTGGCTGGGCAGAGCAGGAGAGGTAGAGTTCAGAGGAAGACCCAGAGCCACCCCCTCTTCATCCTAGGGCACACAGGGAGGAATGGAGAAGGGAGCAACGTGGGTTGCATGGCTTATGGGGGAGGAAAGGGCCCTGATTCCCTTCATTAGCCACACATGGGAATGAGAGTTTAAAAGAGATGCATGCTGAGTGTGGCGTCTGCTGGGAACAAGTTTATCTTGTGTTGACTTTGGTTATCTGCGTTCCTGGCATCCTCCCAACCGTGTTGAATTACTGCCATTCCTTCACATCTGGAATTCTTGCTCCTGCCCTGCCAAACTAATTATCTCATTTTGCCTTGATTGGACTTACAGTTACACTGTTTGTTGACCACATTTTGGACTTGATTCGCTGCAGCCAAAGGCTGTTCTTGGGAGAGTTTTTCTCCAGCCAGAAGGTAACCAGGACATTAGGGGCAAGGAGCTAATAAATTGATAATTGATAATTGATAATCTTGACTGTGTTGCCTTTGTGCCACACCCCTTTGGGTCATCACAGTCATGTGTCACTGTAGAGAAAATTTTGTCGAGTGACCAGGAAATGAATTTAAATATGGAGTTATCAACAGCTATTTTTACCAACTAAGCTGCAATCTGTTTTTTAAAAATTTTGTTATATTTTACATTACCTAATATTTTTCATTTTCCTCCTCTGTTTATCGCCTTAGGATTTGCAACCAGCATTTGCCTTCAATGTTTGTACTCCCCAAATAATAATAAACATATTTTTGAACCGCAAGGAAATGCTGTGTTTAATTATTTATGCCTTACTATTACGATTCCAGATTAATATTGAGAGTTTCAAGAACCATTGACGTCACAAGCTTCAGAGAAACTCAACTAAGTACATGGCCAATTCTAGATTCTGCCTGAAAGTAATCCCTCTTGAGGAATTTGAAAAACTCCAAATGCACTATTAAAAAAAACCCCCAAAATTGTAATAGAACAGAATTCCATAGAAAACAGTGATCGAAAACACCATCAGGGCACACCAACGTGCCTAAGCCAACATTTTCCAGACCTCCCTGAAAGATAACAAGATCCAGAAAAATCAGATTTCAAAAGGAGATCATTCCAGGGGCACGATCCATTGCAGAGAAGGAATTCTTCCAGCATCCCAATGGGAATTTACAAAAAAAAAAAAAAAAAAAGAATATGGAGTATGTCCATTCTGTTGAGATGGGCAGAAATCACCAGAGGCAAGATAAGCTGCATATAATCTGGTCGTCATGCCTTATCGGGCTTTTTAGGTGATAATCTAGTGGCTCAGTGGCTAAGACGCTGAGCTTGTCGATCAGAAAGGTCAGAAGTTCAGCAGTGCGAATCCCTAGCGCCGCATCATGGAGTGAGCTCCTGTTACTCATCCCATCTTCTGCTAACCTAGCAGTTTGAAAGCATGTAAAAAATGCAAGTAGAAAAATAGGGACCACTTTGATGGGAAGGTAACAGCGTTCCGTGCGCCTTTGGCATTGAATAATGCCAGCCACATCACGGAAATGTCTTTGGACAGCGCTGGCTCTTCGGCTTTGTGACAGAGATGAGCACCGCCCCCCTAGAGCCAGAAATGACTAGCATGTAGCATGCTTTTTGAACTGCTAGGTTGGCACAAGCTGGGACAAGTAACAGGAGCTCACTCCATTACGCAGCGCTAGGGATTCGAACCTCCGAACTGCCGACCTTTCTGATCAACAAGCTCAGCATCTTAGCCACTGAGCCACTGCATCCCTTCATATGGAGTCAGTAGATCCCATCAGACTGGAGCAGGGGTGCTAATATTCTGGAAAACAGGAATAAAATTCAAAATGATCTTAATAAGATCCAGAGAAACGACTAAAACTGACAAAATGATGGGTATAACCAAGACTAGGACAAAACTCTCCTACAAGAAACATGTAGAGACAGAAGTACAAAATTACAGGGAGGGAAGGGACCTTTGCCTTCTAATCCAATCTTCTGCTAGGGCAGAAATCTCCAAGCTATCCCAGCCAAAGAGTTCTCTAACCTTTTCTTGAAAGCCTCCAGTGATGAAGCATCCACAACTTCAGGAGGCAGGTTGTTTGAGTGCTTCATCAGTCTCCCAGTCAAGATGTTCCTCCTTATTTCAAATTTGGATCTGCCTCCGATAAGCTCTCAGCTGCTGGTGGAATGGGACAACTCGCTGCAGCCAACTCACCACAAGACAACTTGACATGGCCAACTCATCAGGGGACAACTCATTGCAGGACAATTCAACAATTCCATTTAATTATTTAAAATAATTTTTAAAAATATTTTAATTTTTGTCATTCATTTTTCATGGTGTCCCTCCTTTGGTTTCCTTTCTTTAAAGATTCTATTCTACCAATTCTTCAATATTAGTGTAACTATTGTCGTGCGGCAAGTTGTCCGGCAGTGAGATGTTCCGCAATGAGTGGCTATGGTGAGCTGGCCTCAGCAAGTTGGTTATAGTGAGTTGGCCATGATGAGTTGGCCATGGTGAGTTGACCATGATGAGTTGCCCATGGTGACTTGGCCAAAGTGAGTTGGTGATGGTGAGTTGACCAAGGTGAGTTGGCCATGGCAAATTGGTCAAGATGAGTTGGTCATGGCAAGTTGGCCATGATGAATTGGTCATAGCATGGCCATGAATTGGTCATGGCAAGTTGGCCATGGTGAGTTTGTCAAGGTGGGTTGGCCATGGTGAGTTGATCATAGTGAGTTGGTCATGGCAAGTTGGCTATGGTGAATTGGTCATGGCAAATTGCCCATGGTGGGTTGACTATGGTGAGTTGACCATGGTGTTGGTATAGGCTCCTTGCTGGTTTTCATCCCATCCTTTGGAGAATCAACCCACACCCTCTTTCCTGGCTAGTCCTTAAAGTATTGGAAAGCTGCTATCATGTCTCCACCTTCCTTTCCTTAAGTCTTTAAAGGTAGCGCTTGACCTGTGACTGGTCCTTTCACAACCATTTGAAATTATGATCAATTTTTTAAAAAAACTTCTTCTGGTCAGTCTTCAAAGTTATGCCTACTGCACCCCTCACCTGCGGCACTTTGGTCACCTGTGAGGCATTCAATAATCAGCTTGTATTTACAACCCTGAATTGCAGCATTCCAATTGTAGTCAAGTCACTACAATTTGTGACTATTTTGCGATTGTCCAACAGAAAACAGCAAAAACAACCATTGGATATGCCATACTTGCTTTAACAACTATGTGGTTCACTTAAAGACCATGGTGACTCGTTTCATGGCACATTTCACACACGTGCTCAAAGCCTCACACACCTGGCATAGTCTTTTTGTCAACTCATAAAACATTTTGTATACACAATAGAAAGAAGGGGGGAGTTTCAAAGAGCAGGCAGCGGTGTGGATTCAAAAGTAGATTCCATTCATATTTTCTTCAAAGACTGATTAGATGACTGAAGCTTCTGCCGCAAAATCTAATTGGAGAGCATGATCGATGACCCTTGGCTATGGACATTTTTCGTTGGATGATACACCCAGAGGGGTGGGGGGAAAGCAGGACAAGGCTGACAGTGAATTACATATCTCAGAGTCGGCTACGCCTAGGTTAGTGCCGGACATAGAATGGTAGCTTCAAATAAATCCTCTTTAGTTTTGGGAGTGTGGCTCGAGGCTCATGATTTAATTGGAGTAACTGCCAGAACCCTGGCACTTTTCACATTTCAATAGAGGTAGTCCTCGACTTACAACAGTTCATTTAGTGACTGTTCAGAGTTACAATGACACTGAAAAAAAAGGGACTTTTGACCATTTTCCACACTTATGACCATTGCAGCATCCCTGTGGCCACGTGATTTCCATTTGGATGCTTGACAACTAGACTCACATTTACAACGGTCGCAGGGTCCTTGGGTCACGTGATCCCATCTGATGAGCAAGGTCAATGGGGAAGCCAGATTCACTTAACAACCAGGTTACTCATTGGTGGGATTCAGCCGGTTGTTAAACTTTCTGAGCAGTTTGGGGAACTGGTTGTTGGAAGAAATCAGAGGATCGGTGTGTCAACTCATAAAATATTTCTATGGTCTTTTTAGAGTTGCCAACAGAAGGAAGGGGGGAGCAGTGCGGCAGCTTGCAAAACCAAAAGTGCATTCCACAAATGTTTTCAGAGATAGTAACTAGGTGACTGAAGTTTCTGTCATGCAAAATTCTAACTGGAGGGCATGATTGATGACTCTGGGCTATGGATGTGTCCCATTGGAAAATATGAATTAGGATACACCCAGGGGGTGGAGGGAAAACCAGGGTCAAGGGTGGCAATGAATTATGTATCTCAGAGTCAGCTGCACCCAGGCAGTGCCGGAACGTTTACTCCTTCTAAATCTTATTTTAAGTTTTGGAAGTTCAGCTAGAGACTCATGATTTAAATGGGAGGTAACTGCCGGAGCCCTGACACGATGGTTCAATTATTTGAATCCCACCACTGGGGTTACTCCCTTATCCACTGCAGTGGTTCACTCAACCACGGTGGCCAGAAAAGTCATAAAATGGGGCAAAACTCGCTTCACACATGTCTCACTTAAACAGCAGAAGTGCTGGGCTCCGCCTGTGGTTGTACGTCAAGGGCTACCTGTACAGTCAAAAAGGAACCCATCTCATTTCTTTGCAGCCATCCTGAATCCCGTTCTGGCTGTGAAACACAACCACGCACATGATCTGATTTTTTTTTAAACCCAAGGACAACGGCAGAACTCACTGCAAAATCCAGCTGGACATGCTGAAGTTAGCTTTCTAACCAGTGGCCATTTTTCTAGAGCCATGATGGTGAACTTATGGCAGTGGATGGTGAACCAGAGCCCTCTCAGTGGGCACACACACTGTTACCAGCTATTCGTCTGGTTTCTGGCATGTGCCAGCCAGCTAGTCTTGTTTTCAGGCCATTTTTTTCAGGCTGTTATTTGGCTGTTTCCAGGGTGTTTTCAAGCCAGTTTTGGCCTGAAAACAGCCCCAAAATGGCCCCAAAACAGGCATGCACATCCCAGTCAGATGGTCTTCAGTTTTCCAGCACTCCGGCACACACACATGCATGCATGTTCCAGTTTGGGCTCTCGGTACCAAAAAGGTTCACTATCACTGTTCTCGAGGTTCCCTCTGCTCATCCTTTTCTCTCTTTTTTCTTTTCTTTTTCTTTTTGCTGATCTTGTGGTGGTGATGGTTGTGATTAATTGCGATCTACATATGAGAAACTGCTGACTACAGTGGCACAGCACAGTCCCGCCCCACTACCCTGGAAAAAAACCAAAATTCTACCCTAATGGAAATAACAGGCGAGATTTTAATCTTGCTGCTACCCACGTATTTATGTAGTCCTGCCTTTACAATTGCTCGCAGAAGTACTAATAAGAGCACCGACGTTCCATCTAGAGTTAACTGTGCCGAAGAGAATTTGAATATGAGAGAGAGAGAGAGAGAGAGAGAGAGAGAGAGAGAGAGAGAGAGAGAGAGAGGCCAAAAAATGTACGGATGGGAGAAACTGCGAAGGAAGCTCTCGAAGTAAAATGATTCTGTTACAAAACAAAATCCAAAAGCACAATAACGCCTCATGCAATAAATCCCAGGTGCCCAGCACCTGTTCTGGTTTCTTAGCGCAGTCAACCTTCAACCGACAAGGTTGACCACGGGAAATCAAACCAGGAAGGGTACCAGAGGGTTAGCGTAGGGTTGGAGATACCGTTAGGAGCCTGATTCACGATGGGCTGCTTCTGAGAAGGTTCCAGAAGGTGTGGAGCCAGAGGCCCAGTAAACTCTGGGATCTGGAGCAGGGAGGGGACACAGTATTCCTCCCCCATCTCATCTCAGGGGGGAGGATGAGCTGCCGCAGATCGCAGCCAAACTCAGTTTGGGGGGGCGAGTTGCAAAGACTTTCAGGAGCTTTGCAAAGGCTGGCCCTCTGTATTCTCACGCGTGCTGGTCAGTTCATCCGTCAGAGTCACGGCGAAGAGCCGGCTGGCCAGTGTAAAACACCTTCTCTTAAAAACCCATTTTCAATTGCGGTAGCTCCAAGTCGGACACCCCCTGGCAGTGAACTTGGGGAAGGGGTGGTGGTGGTGGTGCAGAGGCGAGTTAAGAGAGGGACAGGATTGCACCAAGCCGGGCTCCCCTTCTTTGTGCCTCTTTTGTCAGGGAGACCAATAATAGTAAAGGCTGGGCATGTTTTACAAGCTCGGGTTGCTGTGGGAAGGAGATGCTGCTTGGAAAGTGAGTCATCATGGCAGCGTGGAAGCTTAGCCAAAAAAAAAAAAAAAACCCAAAGGGAATAAATATACAGGCCCGTCAGCTTATTATTAGATGGGGGGGAAGGGAATTGGTCCCATTTGTAGGATCAACTATCCTCACCCTCATTCCAGGGCTCACCGGATCCGGCTGCAGATGGATCCCCGGCGAGCCCCGCAAAACCCGTCCCTGCCTTCCAGCTGCATCTCCAAGGCGGCAGCTGTCCCTGATGCTTCCTCCCCCTCCCCCCCAGCCCGCTTTTTAAAAACAGCTATCCCACAGACAGCACGACCTAAAAGGGCAGAGGGCTGGACTACAAGACCTCCAGGGTCCCTTCCAGCTCTATTCTATTCTAAAGCAAAAATGGGTGAAATGTTCCCCCACAGAAGAACCCGGAAGGACCAGAAGGAAAGCAGAAACAACACACCACGTCCAAACTTTCTCAGGGGTCGTCCCCCCCCCACGACTCCTTTGGGAGGAGCAAATGAACCATCATTTTAGAGAACCCCATGAATCTTCAGGTGTGCCTGTGCGGGGGGGGGGGGGGGATAGACCTTCTGGGGCCCTAGGCAGGGAGGCCATCAAAGGCTAGGTTTGTGCTGCATAATATTTGGGAGAGGGGAGGGCAGAGACAGGCTGACAAACATCCCCCCTCCCAAACACCCCCCCCCCCACACACACACACAATTCCCAGGCTGCCTCCCAACCCTTGGATAAAGATGCTGCAACGACTAACACAGGCACACCTGGCTGGGCTGAGCTGGCTTTACAACGGAGCCAGGTTGGCCTTACCCAGGGATGCAAGAGCCTCTCCTCTTTGCCACTCACCCCCCCGATCCCCGGGGAGGGGGCATCCAGAGGACCGGCAATCTTTCCCAGGGCAGGGAAGTGGCCCCTACCCCCAATCCTGCAGGGGTGCAGCTTTCGATACCCCCACTCAACTCCCAATCCCCCCTCCAGCAGGAGGTGGCCGTGCCCCATTTCTACCCTCCCTCCCTGTTTTTCCTGCAGGCGAGAGAGACGGGCGGGGGGAGAGTGAGAGTGGGCGCATCCTTAGCCAAATGCGCCTTTTGGACCGCTGCGCTTGGCAAAGGAAAGGGGATGGGGAGGAGCGGGGGAAGAGGGAGATCGGCGGCGAGGGTTACCTTCAGTCACATAGTTGTGATCCCGAAGAAAGCCCTGGTTGATCTTCGTGGGGGGGTCCGTCTCCTCGCCCATTGACCGCACCGCCGGATTACTCAGCAGCCGCAGCGGACGGGCTGACCCAGCAGAGCAGGGCGGAGGGCGGCGCGGGGAGCGGCTGCCATCGCTCAGCCCAACCGGGCAGCCCTGCCCTTGGCGGAGGAGCAGGAGGAAGAGGAGGAGGAGGAGGAAGAGGACGGGCCCCGCTTCATGGAGCCGCAAGCCGAGAACGCAGCAGCATCCAGAGATGCTCCAGCCTTAGCAACGGCGCCCGCTGGCTCCGGAGAGCCCCGCTGGAGCGGAGGCGGCGTCAGGCGGACCCCCGCAAGAGGCGGTGGCAGGGGTGGGTAGGGGCGGTGGGGACGGCCAGCCCCCCCACGGCCCCTCCGCCTTTTCGGAGCAGGCAGGCCCCTCCCCGCCGGACCAGCCAGCCAACCAGCCCAGGTGTGATTATGGAAAGCGAAGGAAGGAAGGAGGGAAGGAAAGAAGGAGGGAGGGAGGGAGGGGAAGGGGAAGGAAGGAAGGAAGGAAGGAAGGAAGAAAGAAGGAGGAAGAAGGAAGGAAGGAAAAAAAAAGGAAAAAAGGAGGAGAGAGGAGAGGGCCTTTGGGGTGGATGGGCCAGCAGGCGAGGAAGGGGGTGGGGGGAGAAAGAGGGATTGGGAGGGATCCCACCCTTAAGGAGGTTGGTTGTTGAGGCTTTGGGGAAAAAAGTTCAGAGAAGAGCAACTAAAATGATTAAGATATTGGAGATAAAAACCTATGAAGAAGGGTTGCAGGATTTGGGTCTGGCCACTCTAGAGAAAAGAAGGACTAAGGGGGGACATGATAGCAGGATTCCAGTATTTGAGGGGGGGGGGTCAAATTAGAGAATCAAAGAATAACAGAGTTGGGGACCCTGGTGGTCATCTAGTCCAACCCCCTGCTCAAGCAGGAGAGTCTATCATTCCAAATATTAGCCTCTGCCAAGGATCGAACTCATAGCCTCCTGATTCTGAGGCAAGAGCTCCACCTCTATATAATCCCTCTAAGTGCAATTGATTTAACCTTGAAGAGCGGGAGGTCAACTTATTTTCCAAAGCCCCTGAAGGCAGGACAAGAAGCAACGGATGGAAACTCACCAAGGAGAGAAGCTACCTGGAAGTAAGGAGAAACTTCCTAGCAGTGAGGACAATTAACCAGTGGAACAACTTGCCACCAGAAGTTGTGGGTGATCCATCACTGGTGGCTTTTAAGAAGAGACTGGACAGGCACTTGTCTGAAATGAAGAAATCTCCTGCTTGAGCCCTGGGGGGCTGGACTAGAAGACCTCCAAGGTCCCTGTAATTCTCTAGTCTACATTCTGATTCTCCTTCTGCCTTGGAAGAAGATCTTCTTTGGGGCTGGAATGGGGCAAAGTGGGGATCTAGGCAATGGAATGCTCTGAAATCGGGGCTCTCCAACCTTGGTAACTTTTCACAAGGCTTGTGAACTTCAACTCCCAGAATTCCCCAGCCAGCAAAGTCCCAAAGGTGCTTTTTCAGGAATAGAATAGAACAACAGAGTTGGAAGGGACCTTGGAGGTCTTCTAGTCCCAGCCCCTGCCTTGGGAGGAAACCCTACACCACTTCAGACAAATGGTTATCCAACATCTTATTGAAAAACCTTCAGTGTTGGAGCATTCACAGCTTCTTGAGGCAAGCTATTCCGCCGAATAACTGTCAGGAAATTTCTCCTTAGTTAGGAGATAACTTGACTTTCTTATCTCCTGAAAAAGCATCTTTGGGAAGCCATCACCTGCCTGCCTGAGGAGTTCTGTAGGAAAGTCCACAAGTCTTAAAAATTGCCAAGGTTGGACACCCCCTGCCCTAAATACAGTAATTCAGTCCTATGCCACCTGGGTGGTCTTTGGTCAATTTCCTCCTGGATTAAGTGGAAAAGGGAAGCCTTGTAGCATTTCAGACAATTGGCTGTCCAGTCTGCTCTTAAAAAAACTCCAGGGATTAAGTAGCTCCCACCAATTCTAAAGGCAAGGCTGTTCCCCAGTTCTCACTGTCAGGAAATTGCTCCTTAGTTTTGGTTGCTTCTCTCCTTGATTAGTTTCCATCCATTGCTTCTTGTCCTGCCTTTTAATGCTTTGGAAAAAAAAAAGTTTGACCCTTTCACCCTTGTAGGAGCCCCTCAAATATTGGGATACTGCTATCAGGTATCCACTAGGCCTCTTTTTCAACCATCCTTCATATGTTAGGTTTACCCCTTCTTCTTTATGGCAGACCTTCAAATATTGGAACACTGCCATCATGTCACCCCGGCCCTTAGACTAAACGTAAAGGTTCCCTTTGCACATACATGCTAGTCGTTTCCGGCTCTAGGGGGCGGTGCACATCTCCGTTACAAAGCCAAAGAGCCAGCGCTGTCTGAAGATGTCTCCGTGGTCATGTGGCCGGCAGGACTAAAGGCCGAAGGTGCACAGAATGCTGTTCCCTTCCCACCAAACTGGTCCCTGTTTTCCTATTTGCATTTTTTTTATGTGCTTTCAAACTGCTAGGTTGGCAGAAGCTGGGACAAGTAACGGGAGCTCACTCCGTGACACGGCGCTAGGGATTTGAACCGCCGAACTGTCGACCTTTCTGATCGACAAGCTCAGCCAATGAGCCACCGCATCTGTTCGTTAGACTAGGCACACCCAATTCCTGCAACCGTTCTTTATACGTATTGACCTACAGCCCCCTAATCATCTTTGTTGTTCTTCTCAGTGCTCTTTGTAGAGTTTCAACGTCTTTTTTACATCATGGCAACCAAAACGGGACACGATATTCCAAGTATCCTCATACTAAGCTCTTACTTCTACTTGAGGAGGGAGGACTACTCTAAGCAGGGTGGCCTGTGGCAGGTCCTCCCTGGAGGGATGGAGCTGCAAGGGAGAACCAAGTTTGTTTCAAGGACAACATAGATCAAGGGTCTTCAAACTTGGCAGCTTTAAGACTTGTGGACTTCAACTCCCAGAATTCCTGAGCAAACATGACTGGAGGAGGGATTCTGGGAGTTGAAGTCCACAAGTCTTAAACTTGCCAAGTTTGGAGACCTCTGCGTATAGCACCTAAGATTTTCAGCCTAAGACAAGGGTCTTCAAACTTGGCCAGTTTAAGACTTGTGGACTCCCAGAATTTCTGAGCTAACCTGACTGGAGGAGGAATTCTGGAAGTCCACAAGTCTTAAAGCTGCCAAGTTTGAAGACCCCTGACATAGATAGACAGGTATGATGAAATTTGCAGCCTTGGCTATCCTGCTGCTTCAGAAGGAACTGTTTCCAAGGTCCCTCTCTCTGCCTTTCCTACTGGTCATTTTCCCTGAGCCAAGCTCTTCTCCACTTTAGCTTAGCTGGTGTTCCAGATTTATAAAAATAGGAGACGGGAAAGATGCCAGGGATGCCCCTGCACTGCATCCCTCCAAGACAGTCACAGAAGGCCTTCCTGCCTTCCCTGTGTGGAAAGGGAACTTCACGAAGACAGTAGTGTCACTCAAACAGGAAACGCCCAAGGGGAACATCAGGCCAGCCGGAAAACAAACTTACATAGGAAAAGGAATCAAATAAAAGGTATTAAAGAATCTCTATAGACAAAAGCCTAAGTAATTAAGAAAACTAGACAAATAAGAAAAGGAAACCCTTACAAACACAGGACATACCAAATAAGCAAAACAAACAGACAAAAGACACAACAAATATAAATTACAAAAGAGACAGGAGATTGCCACAAAACAAATATGAAAAAAAAACATTATAAAGCTAAAAGAGATTAGAAAAAACCCGATAATACAATCTAACCACTCCGCGGAGTTTGCCTTCCGCACCCCGCGGAGTTTGCCCTCCGGCGGGAATAAAGACAAACTCAAACAGGATTTGAAACATTAAGCACAAATACAAACATTCACACGAAATCAACTCACAAAGGGAGAAAAGGGTATAAAAACCAGGGACTTACCATAAGAAGCCTGCTAGCCCAGGAACGCAGACTTCTCGCTGTCCCTCGCCTTCCTGAAAAATAAAAAGATCCAGCTTTCAAGCAGTTGTCCGTATCCTTGCGCCGGAGCTCTCCCTGCGGGAAAATCGAATCCTTGAAGGAAAGGCATTTTGGCACCTTTCAACACCTGCTTTTCCCTAGTGAACCTCCCCAAGTTGTCCCTTCCACAGGTGGACTTTAGAAGCATTTCCTTCTGGAGTAGTCTTCCCCCTATTCAAGAAAGTCTGAATGCAGATTGACAGGCACTTTAATAAAGTTGAAATACTGGAAATACCTTTAGTATGCACGATAGTTTTTTTTTCAATGGTTTTTGTTTCTCCTTTTTTTTTTTTTTTGCACACCCATGGTAGAATTATACAGGCCTCTGCTGTAGAGACAACTAGGTTGCAATTTTATTCCATTGCTAACAGAAACACCAAAACATTACTTTGATTTAGGCCCGGAGGTTTACACTGCCTGTTGTAATTCCAGGCAATGCTAAAACCATTTCTCTTTGGTATTCTTCATTGGTTCCTAATGAATAGAATAGAATATAATAAGAATGGAATGGAATGGAATAGAATAGAATTCTTGGTTGGCCAAGTGTCATTGGACACACAAGGGATTTGTCTTGGTGCAAATGCTCTCAATGTACATAAAAGAAAAGTTACATTCGTCAAAAGAGTCAAGAATCACCAGGTCCAACACTTAATAATAGCCATAGGGTACAATAAGCAATCAAATCATACTAGGAAACAGTCAATATAAATCATAAGGATACAAGCGACAAAGTTACAGTCATACAGTCACAAGTGGGAGGAGATGGGTGAAAGGAAGGGAGGATTAATAATAGTAATGCACAAAATAAAATATTTACAAAAAACAAAATCATATTTATAAAAAAACCATACTAGGAAACAGTCAAAAGAAAGATACAGGCAACAAAGTTACGGTCATATAGTCATAAGTGGGAGCAGATGGGTGAAAGGAAGGGAGGATTAATAATAATAGTAATAGTAATGCAGACTTAGTAAACAGTTTGACAGTGTTGAGGGAATTATTTGTTTAGCAGAGTGATGGTGTTTGGGGAAAAACTGTTCTTGTGTCTAGTTGTTCTGGTGTGCAGGGCTCTATAGCGTCGTTTTGAGGGAAGGAGTTGAAACAGTTTATGTCCAGAATGTGAGGGGCCTGTAATGAAGACATTATAGGAGGAGATTCGTGTTAAGTCTAGGTTGGAAAAAGATCAGGAATCTGGTAGCACTTTTCCCAACTAACCAGATTTATGAAAAGGCAGCAAGCTTTCATGATCCTGGATTCTGGATAGTAAGAAGGAGGACTGAATATTCTTCCCTTCTGTGCTTCACACTCTCTCCATTATCCCCTCCCATTTCCTTTTCCTGCACTGTGAATTTGCCCTGAAACAAAGCAGAAAAGCCAAGTCTTTTCAAAGTATCACGTATCACAGCAGAAATTTTTCCAATAGCTTTGGAACATTTTCCTCAATAAATTTTTAAAAAATATGTTTTTGACTCATTTCCAGAATTGGGTTCTCTTTATCTACTTTTAGGGCTGTGTGGGGACTAAATCACCTTTTAAGTCATATTTATGCAGGAATATTGAAAAATGCAAAATTCAGCACCACTGTAGCTTCGTACATGCTAACTGCTGCAAGGATATTCTATATGCTTATGATTGAAAAGGAGGCCTGTTTCCTTTATGGGAGAAGAATTAACCAATTTGTGTGATTCTTTGAATTTTTCTCAGTGCCCAGAATCACCCCTGCTTGAAATGGGAGGCTATATAAATTTAATAAATAAGATTTTTTGATGCCCAAAATAACTTTGTATGTTGTTGCCACCTTATCTTTTTTTAGTGCAAGTTTATAGGTTATTAGAATGAGAACAGGCTGTCCATTTACATTCAATCTATTATAGCTTTTAATGTAATATGTTAGAAATGGCTGTCAATATTAATTCTGCTTAAAGCTAAATTGGTTAAGTTCTGGAGGAATGGAAGAGGGAATGTCCCCAGCATTAAATGGGGTTTGGAAACTAGAGTAGTCACAGAACTTCCCATCTGGTCCAAATCAGATTCCAAAGCAATCAGTGCCATGGTTAAATATATTTATTGACATGTTTGCCTGTAAATAAGTGTTTTTGCATGTATATTTTGGTGTTGTTGTTTTTGCAGGCTTTTTTCTTCTTTTACAATTTTGTCCTGGTTTTTGTTGTTGTTGTTGCAATTTAAAAACCCTTTTAAAAATAAAATACAAACAGTGTGATGCCCATTGTGGGTGGGTGGGTGGAATAACCACAACCACCACAGCAATCTCAGCAACAACTGGCCAACAACCAGAGATCAAGATGGGCCGGTTAAAAAAAGCAGCTCCACCAAATTAATCTGGATCAGGCAGCTTCCTTAATAGACTGGGGGAAGCAATTGATGTACAAGGTTCCTCAACTTACAAGTGCAATGGAGCCCAACATTGCTGTTGCTGAGAGAGGTTTGTTCCTGTGAGTTTTGCCCCATTTTACAACCTTCCTTGCCCCAGTTGTTAAGCGAATCATTGCAGTTGGTAAGTCAGTAAAGTCCGGTGGTGGAGCGAATCGGGCTTCCCCACGGACTTTGCTGGTGGGAAAGAGAGATCCCACATGGATCAAAGAGGGATCCCACATGGATCCCAGGGCACTGCAAGGGTTGTAAATATGAACCTGTTGCCAAGCGGGTGAATTTTGATCACGTGACCGTTGTTGAAACAAGTAACAGTTTGTTAAACGTGAATCTGGTTTCCTCATTGCTCATCAGATCGCCAAATGCAATCCTGGGACATTGCAACTGTTGTAAGTACAAGTCAGTTGTCAACCTTTGAATGGAAACCATATCGAATTTTGATCATGTGATCATTGTTAAAGGACTAACACAGTTGTTAAAGTGAATCTGTTTTCCTCATTGGCTTTGCTCATCAGAAGATCATCAAATGTGATCCTGGGACACTGTGACCCTCATAAGTACGAGTCCGTTGTTAACTCTATCAATGTAAATCATGTGACCACGGGGGGTGGCGGCAGTGCTGCAACGGTAGTTAAGTGTGACAAAAAATGGCCCTAAGTCACTTTGCTGCGCTAGAACGGTCCCTAAACGAAGCGCTGTAAGTCGGGGACTACTTTTGCTTTATTTTGGCTCCCTCCGACGTGTCAGGGGCCGGATTGGAGGCTCATCCCGCCTGGCTCTTGAGGGGGAGACCCCTGGGCTTCGACGCCTGACTGAGAAGCCGAAGGGAAACCCCTTCATGCTCCTTTCCCCCGGCCCGGCTGGCAGAAGGAGGAGGAGGAGGAGGACCGTGTCTCGGAGAGGCTCCGGAGGAGAGACGAAAAACAGTCCACCTCGGCCTGGCAGACAGGCCCAACTGTGAGGCCTTCAGGCCTGCGCCTCAGCCCCTTTTGGCAGTTGGGGGGGCGTGGCCTGGGGAGAAGGGGCGTGGCCCCGGTCGAGAGGCGGCCTATCCGCGGCCTCCTTCCTGGCGGGCGGCGCCGTCCAATGGCTGCCGCGCTTTTTGGCCTGCAGACCTGCCAGCCGCGCCCGCGGAGGCGGAGGAAGGCTGGACCGCCGGAGCAGCCTCGACTCGCCTGGGCCGCCGCTGCCGCCGCCGCTTCTCCGCGCCAGGTGAGCCGCTGTGCGTGGCCAGGCCCCGCCGGGAAGGCCGTCAGGAAAGCGGGCGGCTTTTCGGAGGCCTTCAGCCGTTGCTTGAGGGTGGCGGGGAGGGGGCGTCGGATGGAGGCCCCTCCCCCACCCGTGTTTTATCCCCCTGATGGGGCGGGTTCTGGGGACGTTTCCCTGAGGGAAAAGGAGAGGAGAGGGGGCCAAGGTGAGGAGGGGGAGGGAAAGACACCCCCCCACACACACAGACGGCTTGTGTAAGGTCGCCTTTACAGCCCCCCCCTCCCCCAGTCTTGCTGGCCCGGGGCGTTTTGGGAGTTGGAGTCCGCATCTCTGCAAAGCCTCCTGAGGTTGGGAGATGCTGGCCCGGAGGAAGAAGGGGGGAAAAACGGCTCTGTGCGACCCCCCCCCCACCTTGGAAGAGGAGGGGGGCGATTCAACCTCCGTTAAATCCGTTGGGAAGACACATATAACAGCAATAGCCCATGGACGATGACTTCTTTTTTTGGGTATAATTTAGAGAGAGAGAGAGAGAGAGACGAGATATAGAGATAGATAGACATATAGATAGATAAATGAGAGAGAGGGAGATAGATAGATAGATAGATAGATAGATAGATTTATAGATTGATTTATAGATTTATATACACACACACACACACACACACACACATATATATATATATATATATATATATATATATATATATATATATATATATAGTTATAGTTATAGTTATAAGAGAGAGACTAGATAGATAGATATAATAGACATAGAGATAGATAGATAGACATAGAGATAGATAAGAGTGAGACGATGATATATAGATAGGTATAGAGAGATAGAGATAAAAGAGATAATGAGAGAGAGACGATAGATAAATGAGAGACAAAAATAGATAAAGATGGATAGATAGAATGATAGATAGTATGGAATATATGAACAGTGTGATGTGGGTATCCTTAGCTTTCATACCAAATAATAGAAATAATATTGACAGTTTTAGTAATCTTACTTACATTAATCATCCTCACATCATTATATAACATTATACATAATACACTCATCTTTCAACTTCTAATCCTGCCCATGGACTTCTTTTTTTGTATATATTTTTAATTTATATATATATATATATATATATATATATATATATATATATATATATATATATATATATATATATATATATATATGTGTGTGTGTGTGTGTGTGTGTGTGTGTGTGTGTGTGTACATGAACAGTGTGACATCTGGGTATCCTTAGCTTTGATACCAGATAATAGTAATAATAATATTAACAATTTTAGTCATCTTAGTTACATTAATCATCCTCACATCCTTATAATAACATTAAACACAATACAATCATCTTTAAACTTCTCATCCTGCCCATGGACTTCTATAGACTTTTAGCTCCATTCTTTCCAAATCTGCCTGGGCTACAAAGTTCTCTACCAAATGACTGATTCCCAAGTAAGTGTGTGTGTGTGTGTGTGTGTTTTATGAGATTTGAAATCTCTCATCTGCCTTGATTTTTTTAACTAGGGTAGAGGGTTAGATGGGATTGGCCAATTGTGCTTTATTTTATTTTTTATTATTCAGCGGCTCTTCTCTTTTCTTTTTAGTTCATGAGTTGAGTTGGAAACATCCCCCCCACCCTAATTTTATCCTGAATTAGGATTCTGCTCTCTTTATGATCCTGTTGGATTAGGATCAATTGTAATCGATGCTATATAGACCTTAATCAAATGCTTGGACTGTTAATGTTCAGCATGATTGTCGTCTTTCAAATGAGCCGGGAAAGCTTTCCAAATTGACAGATCCTCAACTGATGTCCTAAGGCAATGTTTAATTAAAATCTCACATTGTTAAGATTATTCGTATCTTCTGGTTATATATTAGCAATAGCAATAGCCCTATATCGCTACACGGTGCTTTAATGCCCTCCCTAAGAGGTTTACAGAGTCAGCCTCTTGCCCCCAACAATCTGGGTCCTCGTTTTACCCACCTCAGAAGGACGGAAAGTTGAGTCAAACTTGAGGCAGTCAGGATTGAACTTCTGGTAATGGGCAGAGTTAGCCTGGAAGACTGAAAAGATTCTAACCACTGTGCCACCACGGCTCTTGCCATTTAATAATTTTTATTACCTTACTTGTTTTATGGCAGACCCCTTGGTCCTGGGGAACTCTAAACATTTATCTTTTTTTTTTTTTTTTGCCTTTGCCTTTTCTGACTTGTGCTGATCTATTTTCCTGGACTGAATACAAGTAGTCCTCAACTTACAGCAGTTCACTTGGTCACTGTTTGAAGTTACAACAGCACTGAAATAAGTGACTTAGGACCGTTTTTCACACTTATGACCTTTGCAACATTCACATGGTCACGTGATTTACAATCAGATGCTTGACAGAATGGTTCGTATTTATGATGGTTTCAGTGTCCCAGGATCATGTCATCGTATTTTGTGATCTTATGGCCAGCAACGTCCATGGGGAGGTCAGATTCACTTAATAATCGCGTTACTAATTGAACAATGGCAGGGATTCACTTAACAAATGTGGCAAGAAAAGTCGACAAATGGAACAAAACTTACTTTAACAAGTTTCTCGCTTAGCAACATAATTTCTGGTCTCAATTGTTGTAAGTCAAGAACTACCTGTGGCCTGTTTGGTACAAAGTGTTCTGGAATGAGTGGTTGCCACGTAGGAAAACGAGTTGCCATATATCTTCCCTGGTATTCATGGAGTAGATGCTGGAGCATGACATTTAGGGAATTAATGCTGTGTCTGTATCAATGGTTTGTGATTGGCTATCACCCAGTGGTGACTTAGCACTTAAGGGCTGCCAAACGTACATCGTTGATGCTCTGGGCATAACAAGTGGGGCTGTCTGGCATTGCCTCATTTGCCTTCTGGATGTAAATCATTTTGGGAATTAGCATAAGCTGTATTGGTCTGCCGTTTAAAATTAAATTAACAGCTGTGTGTGAAAACAAAGCAGAAAACGCATCTTGTTCCTTGCTCAGAAAGAAGAAAAGGCAAACTGCCTATTTGCTGCATAGCAGTGTTTTTCAATCCTGGGAAGTTTAAGATGTTGAGGACCTTAACTCCCAAATGATGACTCTGTCATCACTGGATTCCCTGGCCTGAGGATTTTTTTCGCCCCACACTCCTAAAGAAATTTCACTCGAACCTCGCACCCCCTGAAATAAATAATAAATAAAAATGCCAACATATAGCCAATATCCTATTATTTACCTGGACTTTTCTCGCACCCCCTGGAATATCGTCTCGCACCCCAGGTTGGGAACCCCTGCCATAGAGGATAGAGGGTTGGTCTAGATTCTCTAGAAGATCTCCAAAATCCCTTCCTGACCAGGGACTAGAAGGAATGCATGCTCCCTTTTTTTCTAGAAGACTCTGCAAAGATAGGAGTTGAATAGTTTTGCGTTTTCATTGTTACCTGAAAGCTTTTTGCCATCTCCATCCAGCTGTTTGTTTTGTTTCAAATATTTCCAAAAATGCACATCTCAAAAATGATTTGAAAGAAGTACTGTGGATATTAGACAAACATAACACATCCCTGCTACTCACTATATCTTTGTCCCTGCCAATGTTAATAGCACTCCTCTCACGTTCTCCTTCTCTACTGCCCTTTCTTTCTCCAACCTCATTAAATTCATTTAAAAGCTCTCCAGATTGAAGCTTGTCACGTTTGATCACATACATCATCTTGTCTGGTGTTCTGGAGCACTTCTTGTTGCACCTAAACAATCATTAATTCTCTCACCTTTGTGAGAGTTCTGTTGTTTTGCAAAAAGGCATGGGTATCCACCCCCAATTTTTAAAATTATTGATTAAACTGCATGGAATGTAGATTAAATAAGCTTCAAGGGCTATCAAGTAATCCTAAAGTTTTTAAACAGTTTGGTGATCCTACTTAGAACCATATTTTAAAATAAATTTAATTTGAAAGCCTGTAAATAAGATCTAGCCACCTAGCATACCTTTGGATAGGAAGATGGTTGGCATATAAATTTAATAAATAGGAGTCAGGGTGGCACAATGGTTAGAATGCAGTATTGCAGGTTAACTCGACCCACAGCCAGGAATTGGATCCTGATGGGCTCAAGGTGACTCAGCCTTCTATCCTTCCGAGATCGGCCATTAAATGTATACCCTTATGTCTGTTTATGTAAGCATTGGTGCCCTGATGTGATATTACAGATTTCTATGCTATGGTAACCTTATTTACGACGGATTAATTTGAACCCAGGCTGGGATAACAAAATATGCCACTGCAGCATTTAAAAGCAACCACATCGACCACATTTCAAGAGTAATTCTTTTCTTTTTTTTCAAAATTGTCTGGATCTGTGGTGCGATATGAAGCCTTTATTGCCAAACCTTCTGGGTAGACCAGCTTAGAAACAACCCCCCTGACAAGCTAGAGCCCTCCTTTCTCGAGTGAAGAAGTTGGCATAACAGGACTGGGCAAGCCTGTGGTGCTTTACCTTCTCTCCCGCTTCTTCCCAGTGAGTCTGGGAGGAGCCCTGCCTGCCTGGCTTCCAAATGCTATCCTGTTCCCCAAGACCAGGGGGTCAGCAACCCGCGGCTCTGGAGCCACATGTGGCTCTTTCATCCCTCTGCTGCGGCTCCCTGTCGCCGGTCGGCTCCACAATTGATAGAGCTTTTGGTTAGGAGAGGTAGAGGAAAAAGGACACCACACTAGGAGGAGACTCTATGGTGGGGGAACTTCCGGTCAGCTCCAGAATTAAATGGGGGGGGGCTTCCAGTTAGGATCTTTGTGGCTCTTTGAGTGCTTAAGGCTGCCGACCCCTGCCCAAGACTTAAGGAAGGTTTCAATTCTCTTTTACCTACCCAACCTTGTAAGCTGCCTTTTCCCATCATGGTAATCTCTCATCCCTGCTTCTCTGCAGTTGGTCGTGTGACAGATGTAATGAACACAAGTTTCCCAGCATCTTATGTTGGGCTTAGCAAGATCTTTCTGGCCACTCAGGGGAGAGACCGGCAGGAAACTCTAGTAGTCTAGAAGGGGACTGAAAGGATCCCGCAAGGAGAATGTGTGTACGGCTGCCAAGAAAACAGCATGAAAAATGCATCCACATAGTCCTAGGCAGCTGAACTCATCTTAAAAAGGGACACCCCACCCCTTTATGTTTGAGAAAAGCCCTCGTTCTTTTTTCTCATTTAGAGTCAACAGTTGGAAACGGCCTTCCTGCACTCCTGCTTTTATGGCTGAAAGGGAGCAAAGGGAGTTTTAGTCTGTGCTCTGTAGAGGTGAAGCGTTTTGGGAGTTCCTGGGCTCTGGGTACATATCTGGTCCTTCCCCCTTTGGTGTCTCCAGCCAGACTCTACTAGCCAGGTTACCTTTCCCTTCTAGGAACGTGGTTCACTTGGAGCACAGCAGTGCAGTCTCTTACTGTTTTTTACATTTTGGAATACCAAAATGGCTTTGGGTGGGGGAAAAAAAAAGGTTTCTAAGTAAGAGGTGTGCCAGATAACAGCCGTTAATAATGTAAACATACAAGGCCAGGTGGAACTGGAGTAGTCTTACCCCTCCCTTCGGTTTACAGAGGAAAAACTCAATCTTAATGTAAACAGTCTGCTTAATTCCGGAAAAGTATCTTACAAATATGGGACATTTTTGTTCTCCCCCCCAGACCGTCAAGTATGATTTTCCAAATAGCATTAACCAGATGAAGATGTTTGCCTCCACCTTTTTGGAATTCTTTCTGTTTAAAATCCATTCAGGGGCAACAAGGCCACCACCCTCCCTTTCAGACCTCCAAGGGTAAAAGCTATAATGATTGTTTCTATGAAAGCTTTCCTTTTTTCCTACTTTTAAAGAGTTGCATGGAGGAGAGGTCTTGCACAGATCCCTGTAAAACATCTGCCTTTTGTTCGGGCTGAACTCTTTCCCTCTGTCAAGCAGTTGGATTTATCACTTCTGTTGGCCTCCATTCAGGGTGGGGTTCTTTTGACAGCGTTTCAGAGACGGAAACCGAATGCTAATGCACTCCAGGCAGAACAATTTATCTATTTCTATAACACTTGGGTGCGACAGCCATGTGCTGCAGACGTGTTCCAGGCTGTTCTTTCCTGCTTTTTCCTTCAAATTGGACTTATCTGTGCCAGTACCCACAAGAGTCTCAAAAGAAAATCTAAACGCATGCGGAGGGACAGAGGAGTCAAAACTGCTCCGCTCTTAACTTTGGACTCCCGGAGCAAAGTGCTCTCCGTCTGTATGCCCTCCCACTGCCGTTTCTTGGCCATTTTTAGTGGCTTTTTCCAGCCCTGTTGATCTTCATTTACGCTCCTCTAGACCTTTCCTGGCTGAGGATGACCCCAAGGAAGTTTCTGCATAGCTGCCTATGGAGTTTCTCAGTCATCCAGGTCATTCATGGTGTTGTCCCAATGGTGCTTTTTTTCAAGAGGAAACTGGATTTTTTTGTTTTGTCTTTGAAGACATTTCATTTCTCATCCCAGAAGCTTCTTCAGCTCAGATTGGAAGGTGGGGAATGGAAGGATGTGTACTCCTTGCAGGCAGCGGGTCATTTGCATTGTTTTTAGAGAGTCCTTCAGGCCACTTGGAGGTTTATCTCTGTGTCCTCAGGGTTACCTGAATGGTGCAGAGGGGTGTGGAGCCTCCTTGGAACTGCTGAAAAGATCTGTGTTGTAGAGTGGAGATAGATGATGTGATATCCCTTTCACCTCTGTGGAGGGAGGGCTGTTTGGACACAGATGGCCTCTTTGATCCCTATTTGCACCGCTCAGGTGACCCTGAGGACACAGAGATAAACCTCTGCTGTGGCCTCAATGGCCCTCTAAAAGAATGCAAATGACCAGCTGTCCGCAAGGAATATAAATCCTTCCATTCCCCACCATCCAGTCAGAGCTGGAGAAGCTTCTTGGATGAGAAGCAAATGTCTTCAAAGAAAGACCTTGAATCAGAAAATCCTTTCTGCATAGTTGGCGATTCAGAGGGAAAAGGTGGGGGGGGGGGTTGACTGGTCCTGGCTGCATTTTCCTGGGACCTAGCCAGCTGCAGCTTTCCTCCCTCTGCTTTTAAACAGAGAGCCCCCAGGGTTGGCAGGAAGCCCCCGGATGGAGATCTGGTCCAGGATTTCCTGCAGAAAATAGACAGTCTCTCTCCCTCCCCCCTTTTTTCATCAACAGGCTGGGAGTTGGCCTCCTGGCAGAGACGATACAAAAAAATATGGTGTTCCCTGCAAACCCACAGCGCGATCCATAAATGTCACTGAGAGTTGAGGTGCAGGAAATCTGTATCAGTAGTCCTCGACTGAACAACCAAAATGGAGCCCCAAATTTCTATTGCAGTTGTTCAGCGAATCTTGCCCTGTTTTACGACCTTTCTTGCCACAGTTGTTAAGTGAATCACTGCAGTGGCTGAGTTAGTCTCAACGGTTGTTAAGCAAGTTCCGCTTCCCCAGTGACTTTGTTTCTTGGCCAGAAAAAGGGGATCCGTGACCTTGGTAGACTGCAACTGTTATCAGCACAAATCATTTGCCGACCGTCTGAATTTTTGAGCCTGTGACCAGCTGCAATCATATGAAAAACGGTCCTAAGTCCCTTTTTTCAATGCTGTTGTAACTTTCAGCGGTCACTAAATTACTGTAAGTCAAGGTGGAATCCTTAAAACTGGGAATTTTCTTTTTTGAGTTTTTGGGAGTGTATAAAAAATATAAAATGTGATTTATGAAAATTAACTGGTAGTCACGAGAGCTCTGCAGATAATACAATAGAATTCTTTTATTGGCCAAGTGTGATTGGACACACAAGGAATTTGTCTTGGTGCAAATGCTTTCAGTGTACATAAAAAGAAAAGATACGTTCGTCAAGAGTCAAGACTCATCAGGTACAACAACACTTAATAATAGTCGTAGGGTACAAATAAGCAATCAAATCATACTAGGAAACAGTCAATATGGATCGTAAGGAAACAAGCGACAAAGTTACAGTCATACAGTCACAAGTGGGAGGAGATGGGCAATGAGTGATGAGAAGATTAATAGTAATAGTAGTGCAGACTTTGCAAATAGTTGGACAGTGTGGAGGGAATTATTTGTTTAGCAGAGTGATGGCGTTTGGGAAAAAACTGTTCTTGTGTCTAGTTGTTCTGGTGTGCAATGCTCTATAGCGTCGTTTTTAGGGAAGGAGTTGAAACAGTTTATGTCTGGGATGTGCGGGGTCCTGTAGATATTTTCACAGCCCTCTTTTTGATTCGTGCAGTATGCAGGTCCTCGATTGAAGGCAGGTTGGTAGTAATTGTTTTTTTTGCAGTCCTAATTATCCTCTGAAGTCTGTGTCTGTCCTGTTGGGTTGCAGAACCAAACCAGACAGTTATAGAGGTGCAGATGACAGATTCCATCATTCCTCTGTAGAACTGGGTCAGCAGCTCCTTGGGTAGTAGCCCTCGGCATAGCATTGTAAATACTTACTTAGGTTTGTAGTGTGAAAATGGAAGTGCTATCACTAAAAAGTGACTTACGACCGTTTTTCACACTCATGACTTGTTTCAACACCCCCATGAACAGAAGTTTCCTTCAGAAGTTGTGGGTGCTGCATCACTGGATAACTTTTCAAGAAGATGCTGGACAGCCACTTGTCTGAGATTGTCTAGGTTCTCCTGCTTGAGAAGGGGGCTGGACTAGAAGACCTCCAAGGTCCCTTCCGGCTCTATTGTGATTCAGTGGTTATGTGATTTACATTCACATGCTTGACAACTGGTTCATATTTATGACCGTTGCTGTGTCCCGAGATCATGTGATCATCTTTTACAACTTTCTGATCAGCAAATGGGAAAGCCAGATTCACTTAATCATGTGACTAACAACTGCAGTGATTCACTTAACAACTGGAATAAGAAAGGTCGTAAAATGGGACAAAACTCACTTAACAAATTTCTCACCTGGCGACATAATTTCTGGGATCAATTGTGGTTGTTCTGTTTCCAGTTGCTTTAACAGAAACTGCTTGATATCTTTTTTAAAAAAAATTGTTTTCTTCTCACTTTTGCAGCACGATTGAAACTGTACTATGAATGGTGAAACGAGAGCGGAGGTGGTAACTTCACCACCTCCAACAGCTCCACATAAAGAGAGATACTTTGACAGAGTTGATGAAAATAACCCTGACTACTTGCGAGAGAGGAACATGGCCCCCGACCTTCGCCAGGATTTCAATATGATGGAACAGAAGAAGAGAGTATCCATGATCCTCCAAAGCCCTGTAAGAATATATAATCACATTTTCCCCCCGAGGCATGACTATAGAAAAGAAGCATGTAACAAGTTATAGATGCTAAGAATGCATAGCAAGCTGCGAGGAAAAAAATGAGAAAATTTAATTAATTTAATTAAAATGCTCTGTGCTTTAAAGAAACTTTCAAACAAGATAGATTTAATGTGTGACCGAAGCCACAAAAGCCTCTTCAAGTGTACATGTGTGTGTTTCCTCGAAAAGCACTGTTTGTCTCTTAGCTCAGATTTCTAATGCAGTTTCATTTGGAGAAATAGTTTGGAGAAATAATATATTTTTCTTCTTGCTGCTGTTATTGAACCAAAGTAGTGATAAAATACCGGAATATTACATTCTAACACTGCAGTACATGAACTTCAGAGAATTAAGGGGTGCTGCAGGCCAAATTATTTCCTACGTAAAATTGGTAAACCAATATAATCAAAGCTACATAATATTCTGCGACACGCTCCCTCCTTGAAAAATCCTACAGATACTCCTTGATTTACGACCATTTTAATGATGGAACAGAATTACAACAGTCTCAGGAAAGATGCTTTATGGGTCATAAACAACTTCTGGCCATCGGGCAAAATGTTGCACCACCACCCCTGCGATCACATGATCTGGGTGCTCAGCAAACCTGATTGCACTTACCACCGGGTTGTCAAGTACTTTGTAATTATGTGGTCCCCAGTTGCAGTCTTCTCTGCTGGCTTCCCCATAAAATCATTGGGGAAGCCAGTAGGGAAGGTTTGCAAGCTGATGACTCTTGCTGAGAAGACCCCCTCCCTATTTCTGGAGGCTGGCTAAAAGGGTTGCCTGCTGAGGGGAGCTGAAATTCCCTCAAGAGAATTTCCCTCAGAGTTGCCTGCTGAGAGGAGCTGAAATTTTCAGGCCAGGTCCTGAAAATTTCTGCTCCATTCCTGCACCCCAGTGAAGAGCCTGTTCTTATGCAAGGAGTTGGGCACCAAGTCAAGTCACGGCTCTGTCAAGCACTCTTTTCACAGGCAGTATTGCTCTTTTATTAGGCATTTTGTGAAGAGTTGGAATCCATGATCCAGGAACAGTTCAAGAAAGGGAAGAATCCTACAGGCCTGCTGGCTCTACAACAGATTGCAGACTTCATGACGACCAACGTTCCCAACGTCTACCCACCTGCTCCTCAAGGAGGCATGACTGCCTTAAACATGAGTGAGTCTTGGGGGTGGGGGGGTGAAAGGGCTGATGACACCTTGGCTGTATAGGTAGTCCTCGACTTAACGACCGCAGCTTAGCCCAAAGTTTCTGGTTTTTTTAAAGTGAGTTTGGCCCCATTTTACGGCTTTTCTTGCCACAGTTCTTACGTAAATCTGCCATTGATAGAAATTAGTAACCCGGTCATTAACTGAATCTGGCTTCCCCATTGACTTTCCTGGTCAGAAGGTCTCAAGGTGATCAACATGACCTTGGGATGCAGCGATGGTCGTAAATATGAACTGGTCTCCAAGCCTCTGAATTTTGATCCCTGATCGTGGCGATGCTGCAAAATTTGTAACTCTGAAAAACGTTCTTTAAGTCACTTATTTTTGCGCTGCCATTGTAACTTTGAGCGGTCACTGTTGTAAAGAGCTACCTGTAGTTCTGTGTTTTAGTAATTGGCAACCGTTTTAATTCAGTGCTCAAATTAAAATTGCATTTTTTTCCCCATGTACCTTTTCTTTTCAGGCCTCGGGATGGTGACGCCTGTGAACGATCTGCGGGGATCGGATTCCATCGCTTACGAGAAAGGAGAGAAACTACTACGGTGCAAATTGGCTGCTTTCTACAGGCTGGCCGATCTCTTTGGCTGGTCGCAGCTTATTTACAATCACATCACTGTGAGTACGCAGTTCCCTAGGAGAAATAAAACGGGGAAATTCCAATCGCGTTCAAGCCAAGCCAAGCCCCAAAGCAATAAAGTTATAATCCGCATAAACTAAATTGCACAAAGTCTGTTAGCCTGTTTGGGAGAAGAAGAAGAAGAAGAAGGAAGACAAAACCAGAAGCAGAAGCCACCTATCTCTGGACAGTCATTCTACGTGAGAATGCCCACGTACCCTCAGCCCCCAGTGGGACAGATTTTCACATAGAATGCCTGCCCTGAAATAGGTGACTTCTGCTTCTGTCTTTTTTCTTTTAAAGGCAAAAGAAGTTTGTCTTCTGCCTTTTTCATGCTGGGAGCATGAACTGGGAGAACCTGCCCTGCTGTTTCAGGGGTGGGTGGGCCTTTCCTTGGAATTTGCCACCTCCTGGGTGTAAATTGGCAGGTCCAGTCTTCAGGTGCCTGTCCAGGGTGAGGAGTCTTGTGAGCACAGCAGAATAGTACTCGTCCTTCCTCCCTTTCTGTTTCTTTCCTTCCTTTTCATTTCCCTCCCTCCCTCCCTCCCTCCTTTCCTCCCTTCTATCCCTTTTCTTCCTCCCTCCCTCCCCCTTTGTGCTTAAGGCAAGGGGTCTTCAAACTTGGCAAGTTTAAGACTTGTGGACTTCAACTCCCATAATTCCTGAGCTAACATGCCTGGAGGAGGAATTCTGGGAGTTGAAGTCCACAAGTCTTAACAGCGGTCAAGTTTGGAGACCCCTGCCTTAAAGGGTAGGCATTAGGTTTGCTGTTTTTGCTGAGATCCAAAACAGGGATTCTCCCTGCTGAAGCCTATTTTCAACCATGGAACTGCTGATGTGGCTAGCAGGAATCCAGGATCATTTCTGCTGAGAAACCAAAAGAGGGAAGAACCCAGGACCGCCTTGGCAAATCAGCAGATATTTTTTTATTTATTTATTGATTTTTCAATCCATCTGAATTTTCTGCATTTCAGGTTGTGGCTCTCAGAGCTTTCTTCTTCATATTTGCAGGTCAGAGTAAATTTGGAGCAGGAACATTTTCTGATTGTGCCTTTTGGACTTCTCTATAGTGAAGTTACTGCATCCAGCTTGGTAAGTGAAAAATTGTAAAAAAATAATAATCTTGAATGTCTTAACTCATTGCCAATTAGAACAAGTGAGTGCCACATTTAAATCTTGGATTGGGGCCTTCTTATTTAAGCCTTCATTTCTTATCTTCCTAAGTCAAATTGCATATGTTGCGTAAAAGTGGTTTGAATTATAATGTCATCACCGGATTCCTGTTTCCAAGATGCCTCGCCCTAGAGCCAAGAAAGAATGTGATAAAAATAAATTATCCAAATGTCCTTGGATACTCTATGGTGTTTCATCTAAACAAAAATATATATATCCCTAACTGTAAAAGCTTTTCTGTAGATCAGCATCATAAATACCCAACTTCCATTCTCATTCTCATTCTCATTCTCATTCTCATTCTCTCTCTCTCTCTCTCTCTCTCTCTCTCTCTCTCTCTTCCCCCCCTCCTCCCTCCCCTCCCTCTCCCTCCCTCCTCTCTTCTCCCTCCCTCCCTCCCTCCCTCCCCACCCCTGCCTCCCATGCATGCTACTCATGACTGCTGAGGTGCCCAAAAAGCTAACACAATCCTTAGTTGTATAAACAGAGGCATAGAATCAAAATCAGGTGAAAATACCGTTTTATAAAGCCTTAGTAGGGCCACATCTGGAATACAGTTTTGGTCACCACATTACAAAAAAGATGTTAAGACTTTGGAAAAAGTGCAGAGAAGAGCAGCTAAGATGATTAAAGGCCTGGAGGCGAAAATAAATGAACAGGAATTGCAGGAATTGGGTTTGGCTAGTCTAGAGAAAAGAAGGACTAGTGGGGACATGATAGCAGTCTTCCAATACTGCTGCAAAGAGGAGGAGGTCGATTTATTTTCCAAAGCCACAGAAGGCAAAGAGAAGAAACAGTGGATGGAAATTCATCAAGGACAGAAGCAACCTGAAATTAAGCAGAAACTTCCTGACAGTGAGGATAATTAACCAGTGGAACAGCTTGCCTCCAGAAGTTGTGGCTGCTCCATCACTGGAGGATTTTAAGAAGAGACATTTTCTAAAATGGTATAGGATCTCTTGTTTGAGCAGGGTGTTGGACTAGAGTACCTCCAAGGTCTCTTCTAGTCTAGTCTAGTCTAGTCTATTCTTATTCTCTATCCTATTTTTATTATTCTATTCTATTCTTATTCTCTCTTCTATTTTCTCTTCTCTTCTCTTCTCTTCTCTTCTCTTCTCTCTCTCTCTCCTCTCCCTCCTCCTCTCCTCTCCTCTCCTCTCCTCTCCTCTCTACTATTCCATTCCATTCCATATTTCTATTCTATTCTATTCTATTCTATTCTATTCTATTCTATTCTATTCTATTCTATTCTATTCTATTCTATTCTATTCTATTCTCCATTCCATTCCTTATATTTCCATTCTTCTTCTCTTCTCTTCTCTTCTCTTCTCTTCTCTTCTCTTCTCTTCTCTTCTCTTCTCTTCCAATATTATTCCATTCCACTCTGCTCTACTTCTGCTCTATTCACCATTCTATTTGTTATTCCATTCTACTCCCATCCCTATTGTCTTCTTTCACTCCTGCAGGAAGAGAGTTAGAATAATTATTCAGCCAATAACCCCCCATCTTCTGTTACCAGGTGAAAGTGAACTTCCAAGGGGACGTCATTGATCGCGGGAGCACTAACTTGGGGATCAACCCGGCTGGCTTCACCTTGCACTCAGCCATCTACGCCGCCCGCCCGGATGTCAAGTGCATTGTTCACATCCACACTCCTGCAGGAGCAGCGGTAAGAGAGTTCTCCGCCTCCCCTGCACAGCTCGGAAATAGCGAAGCGCCTTCATGACAAGCCACGTAGTGCAGGTCTTCCTCATCTGAATAGCTGTTCATTTAGTGGCCATTTGAAAAAAAAAACACGACCATTTTTCACACTTTTATGACCATGGCGACACCCCCATGCTCACCTGGTTTGCATTTGACAGCTGACTCACATTTGTGTCCGTTGCAGTGTCCCGATTACCCTTTTATGCGACCTCCTCACAAGCAAAGTCAATGCGGAAACCAGTTTCGCTCAACAACCCTGTTAATTTAACAAGTGCAGTGATTCATTTAACAGATGCAGCAAAACTCGTAAGAAGGGGCAAAACTCACTTAACGAATGTCTCCTTTTGGGGCTCAGTTGTGTTCGTAAGCTGAGGACTACCAGTAGTAACAAAGGAGACATGCTGCCTTCATAGGACAGGGGTGGACAGCTATGACAATTCTATGACCTGTGGACTTTAAATCCCAGAATGCCTTGGGGATTCTGGGAATTGACGTCTACAGGTTGTCATAGTTCTCCACCCCTGGTTTAGGAGTTTCTAAAAATCCAGATCTGCTGCACGAAAAAGAACCATGTCTTCCATTCATCTACGGTTTGAAGTTGGATGCTCCCAGCAGAGTGAAGCAATTTTCTGGGCTGAGCCCACAAGCCACAAGTTTTCCATACTTCAGTAGATTACAGATTTCCATAATATACTTCAATACCGCATTCCCAACTTTACTCTTTTTTTCCAATTGTCTTTTTAACGCTTTGGTAAATATTAAATGGGTCCAATATTAAGGAAGCCAAAAACATATAAGCTTGTTCCTCTGAAATAAACATTTCCAACATAGACAGGTTGAAAGGTTTTTTTTTGCTACACAGCATCTAGCGTGTCCAGTAAAACAGTCACTTGTTGAATTAATGCTTTCTTGAAATCATGGAATAATAAGTAGGTCTGTATTAGTATTATCCTTTTCTTATTTCCTATAGCATGTTATGACTATCACTTTGTTGCTTGCATCTTATGTTTTATGTTGATTGCTTTATTTAATAACTATCATTTAATGTATCTTATGATTTATGATTGTATTTTATGATTATGATTGTGAATTATCACTTGTTGCTTGAATGTACACTGAGAGCTTACGCAGCAGAGACAAATTCTAAATTCCTTGTGTGTCCAATCACACTTGGCCAATAAAGAATTCTCTTCTGTTGTACTTGATTTTACTCTACTCTATTCTCTATTCCATTCTTCATTATTCTATTCTAATCCTTCATTCCATTATTTTCCTCTCCTTTCCTTTCCTCTCCCCTCCTCTCCACTTCCCTTCTTCATTCTTCTCCTCTCCTTTCCTCTTCCCTTCCCTTCTTCATTCTTCTCTCACCTCCCTTTCCCTTCCCTTCCCTTCTTCATTCTCCCCTCCCCTTCTACATTCCTCTCCCCTCCCCTCCCCTCCCCTTCTTCATTCCTCTCCTCTATATTCTAACCTAATTCCTCATTCTGTTCTGTTCTGTTCCACTCTATTCCATCCTTATCCCTATCTTGTCTATCAGTATTTTTCAAAATGGCTGCTCTCAGTTGCGTGCCTTGGTTTTACTTTCCTGTTAGTTTTTGAGGACTTGCTTTGTTCTCAGAAATGAGTTTTAGAGATGCCTTTTCCAGATGAGGGAATTGTGTCGTCGTTCCCCCCCCCACATCCAAAGTTGTCTTTCCTTTGAGAACAGACATTTGTAGGTAAGAGGACAACCAATTCATATACTGCTGTCAGTAAAATCCACAATAACATTCTCAGGTATCTGCGATGAAACGTGGCCTCTTGCCCATCTCACCAGAGGCACTGTCTCTCGGGGAAGTGGCCTACCACGATTACCACGGCATTCTTGTGAACGAGGAGGAGAAGGCCCTGATTCAAAAGAATCTGGGCCCCAAAAGTAAAGTGAGTATCTAGACCATCCCATTTACAAAGAGCTGGCAGAAAAGGTCGACTTTGTCTGACTCAGAGCATCTTTATTTCTCTCCTTGGCTGCTCCAGGTCCTCATCCTCCGAAATCACGGCTTGGTATCCGTTGGCGAAAGCGTGGAGGAGGCTTTCTATTATATTCACAATTTGGTTGTTGCATGTGAGATCCAAGTAAGCAATGTTATTTTCTTGATTTATCTACTTCAAGTTGGTTTTGGGGATACTGCGTAACCCAAAGCAGCTGAATTAAAAGCATGCGTATGGAAAAGGCATATCGAAAGCATCAAAATCCCGACCGACGAGCCCAACCAAAGTAAGCACGGCCGAGATGATCCGATCTCGGAATGCAGAACTTTATTGAGTACATCATTTCGGCACCTATGATGGCAAAACCGGATCTGACTGTTCCTTGTGCAAACCCACATAGTCAAAGTTCAGGTTCTCCCTCCCTCCAATTTGATCAGGTCACATTGTCCAATGGAGTCTCCTGGTGTTGTTGTGAGAAAGTCTGTTGGCTCTTGATAACCACCTGCCCAAACGTCCTTGGTTCTCATTCCTGGCATCTCGAAGTCTGGAACCTACGTTCTATCTCCCCCTTTCCTCCCCCCAATAGTTTGCTGGTAATCTGAGAAGCAATAATAGTTGCAACAGCCAAAAGCAGCTTTTGAAGCTTAACAGGAAGACTTCCATATTTGGGGGGGAGGGGGGGGCGTTGGTTTAATTAAAGAGATAAATCCTACTAGAGTGGGTTGTAACGTGGCATGTAACCCAAGATTAGGCTGTACGGCTGGCGCTTTGATTTATGTCTCCTCATTACTATTTGCTGCTCACTTTTTGCAGGTACGAACCCTGGCCAGTGCAGGGGGGGCAGACAATTTGATCCTGCTGGATCCCAGCAAATACAAATCCAGGCCTCACTGCCACGAGTCTGCCACGGGGGAAGGGACAGTGCCTCACCCCAAATGGCAGACGGGAGAACAAGAATTTGAAGCCCTCATGCGAATGCTTGACAATTTGGTAAGCCAGACGTCCTGCTGCTACCTATAGAGTCCGTTTAGGTGAGATGGGTAGCTGTACAAATATGATAGAGGATGGACAGACGGACGTCTCAATATCACGAAGCTCTTGTGGCTGACACCCTCAACGTTTTGTTCTTAAGGAGGAGTCCGTCCTCCCCGTCCCCCCCTGTGGATTTGATTCTGCTACTCATTGCTAACTGCAGGGGGCGCTGCTCATCTCTGTTTCAAGGCCATTGAGCCAGCACTGTCCAAAGACATTTCCGTGGTCATGTGGCCAGCATGAGATCATGGAGAGCTGTTCCCTTCCCACCAAAGTGGTACCTATTTATGTACTTGCATTTGCATCCTTTCCAACTGCTACATTGGCAGGATCTAGAGCAAGTAGTGGGAAGCTCACTCCGTCACGTGGCACTCGGGTCTCGAACTTGGGCTGCCAGCTTTCCAGCTGACAAACCCAGTGTCTTAATCCCTGAGCCGCTGTGCTGCCCTTAAAGGAAAATGCAGTGGAGAGTGAAACACAGCATTCAAAGCTTGGTCAATCATCGCAGCGCCAGAGGAATCTTTCAGCAACACTTAATGTTCATTTTCTCGCAACAGAAGATAGTTATCTGTAGCCTCAGGGTTGAATTTGTGGCTCAGGGTTGAACGTTTCATTATCCAGCGAGTTGGGTAATGAAAGGGCAGCAAACAAATAGCCAAGCCCAAAGAGCGCCCAGGAACTCACAATTCATTTTCTTTATAATAATATTCGCAGAGTTTACTTCCACCTTCAGGGCAGCGTCCTTCACTCCTGGTTTACACAGTTTGTTCACAAGAAAGTAGGACCACAAGGGAAGGCTGAGATAGGTATCTGTGATGGCCTTGGCTGCCACTTATTGAAATGACCAATTCCAAACTTAACCCTTTTTAGGATAAGATGAGTATGCAGATGGGCCAAATGGCTCTGTTTACGAGCGCAGTGGTTAGAATGCGGTATTGCAGGCTTACTCTGCTGGCTGCTGGCAGTTCGATCCTGACCAGCTCAAGGTTGACTCAGCTTTCCATCCTTCCGAGGTGGGTCAAATGATTGTTGGGGGCAAGAGGCTGACTCTGTAAAACCGCTTAGAGAGGGCTGTAAAACCACTGTGAATACATCTTAAGTGCTATTGCTAGTGTATTCCTTCCTTCCTTCCTTCCTTCCTTCCTTCCTTCCTTCCTTCCTTCCACCCACCCACCCACCCACCCACCCACCCACCCACTGTGGTTAGAATGCAGTATTTCAGGCTAACTCTGTCCACAACCAGGAGTTCGATCCTGACTGGAGACATCTATCCTTCTGAGGTGGGTAAAATGAGGACCCAGATTGCCCACATCTCGGGGGCACACACTCTGTAAACCATTTAGAGAGGGCTGTAAAGCACTGTGAAGCAGTATATAAGTCTAAATGCTACTGCTAGTCTGTCCGTCCTTCCTTCTTTCCTTCCTTCCCTCCCTCCCTCCCTCCCTCCCTCCCAGTGGTTAGAATGCAGTATTTCAGGCTAACTCTGCCCACTGCCAGCAGTTTGATCCTAACCTGCTCAAGGTTGACTCAGCCTTCCGTCCTTCAGAGGTGGGTAAAATGAGGACCCAGATTGTTGGGGGCAAGAGGCTGACTCCCTAAACCGCTTAGAGAGGGCTGGAAAGCACTGTAAAGCAGTATATAACTTTAAGGGCTATTGCTAGTCTGTCCGTCCTTCCTTCTTTCCTTCCTTTCCTTCCTTTCCTCCCTCCCCTCCCTCCCTCCCTCCCTTCTATGGTGGCACAGTGGTTAGAATGCAGTATTTCAGGCTAACTCTGCCCACAACCAGGAGTTCGATCCTGACCATAGATGTCTATCCTTCCAAGGTGGGTAAATTGAGAGCCCAGATTGCCCACATCACAACACTGTAAACCACTTGGAGAGGGCTGTAAAGCACTGTGAAGTGCTGTATAAGTCTTCAGTGCTATCGCTGTTCCTGACGAATCCCGGGCCTTGTCCTGGACTGAGTCTTCTCCTGTGCTCTTTCCTCAGGGTTACCGGACTGGCTACCCGTACCGATGCCCTGCTCTGAGGGAGAAGACTAAAAAGTTCAGTGAGGCGGAGGTTCCCGCTGCCGTCACCGGCTACTCTTTTGCTAGTGATGGGGACTCGGGCACTTGCTCTCCTCTGAGGCATAGCTTTCAGAGGCAGCAGCGGGAGAAGGCAAGGTGGCTAAATGCCAGCCGAGGGGATGACCCAGCTGAAGAAGGGCAGGATGGCGGCGGCGGTGGCGGCGGCAGCCCCAAGTCGAAGGCTAAGGTGTGGACGAACATTACACACGATCACGTGAAACCCTTGCTGCAGTCTCTCTCGTCCGGTGTCTGCGTGCCAAGCTGTATTACCAACTGCTTGGTCTGTGCCTACCTTACTGTTCATAGTTAGATGATGTAGAGCGACCGTCGGTGCCAGCTGCTGGGAGGCTTTGGATGCTAAGGAGCCCCAACACCCCAAAAAACTTTCTGATTCCCACCCCACCCCAAGTGGGAAATAACGTCCCCTGCCTCTCCGGCAAACAGTCATTCCATGGGTGTGATGCCCACCATTTAAATCGCTTTCAGGCAGAACGGATACTGTGCCGTATTCTCTCCTGGGCTCAACCCCCTGCTTACTTTTATTGGGGCTACTTCGGCCTTACAGTGGGGTCCATCTTGGCCTCCTCCTCAACAAATGCCTTGGCTTTAGACTCCTTTAGGCAGGTTTCCTACATGAAAGCCAGGCTGACGGGTCTGCTTTTGAGCAGTCCGTCCGCCTCCGTCCCAGTTGAGATTCAGCCGCCGAGCCATGTGCCCCTCTTTTGCCTTTTCACACTGGCAACCCCCCCCCAAAGCCTCCCAGGGCTGACCCCCCCTCCCCTTCTGCATGAAATGTTGCATGTGAGTAGGTGGCCGTAATTGAAGAGTCTTTCCTGTGGGGGGGCGGTTAGCCGGGGGTTGGGAATGGGCGGGTGGAGGCGGCATGATAAAGTTTGGCTGAGGTGTGGTCCAGTAAGAGGCTTGGCGGGCGCTGCCTCCCGAAGACTCCAAGGCCGCCATAGCTAACAGCTGCTTGGAGATAGGGATGTCAAATCCAGGTGTGCATGTGGCTGGCGGGTGACACTGGATGTCTCTAGGGCTGAGCAGAAAAACCTGCCGCCCTTCAGAGCTATTCAAAGGGCAGCACAGTTTAGGATTCAGCATAAACGGAGGCATCCTGTTGAGAATTTAGTTACCTTTAGTTCCTGTTTTTCCCTTTGCGCCTCTTGACGCAAAGCCCAAATTTGGGTCTCTGCCTTTCAGGATACTGGGGAATAATGCAGTTGTTCTTATACACGCTTAATGAGAGAACCGAGGGGAGATTTTTTTGATTATGGAGTGTTTTTTTTTCCTTCCCTTTAAAAAAAAATGCTACTACTGTCAGACGTTGAAATACCACTTCTTCGGGAAATAGCAAAATCAAACGTGCGTAAGAGTTTTGTATTTTCTTAGCACCCAAATCGAGCTGAAGAACTAAGACCAATGAAAACCGAAATTGTGGGAATACAATCTGATTTTGACATATTATAGTAGAACAGCTTTCAATCCCTATCCAGTAACTTCTGGTGTGTATATTTGATTTTTAAAATTTGTTTTATTTTTTTAAAAATCCAGTATGCTAAGGTTCTTAACATTGTTGCTAAATATCTTTTAATAAAAAGCTGGAGTAATTTTTATGTGAAAAGATAAGAACCCAGTGAGTATCCATAGCTCCATGTTCATTCCATTTTTTTACTTCATGTTTGCAAAACATTTTTTAAATTATGTTGCTTTTTAAGGAGTTCTATTTCTGGCTTTCCGTCTCAGAATTATTTTTGGGAGGAGTAGTATTTATGCAAAAACGGATTTGATTCAGAGTTGAGAGCTTACCCAGGCAATAAGTTGTTTATTAACGGGGCCAAACATGTCCTATTGAAAGAATAAATCTCATATTCATATTGGTAGGACAAACTTCTAAGCTGCTAACTTTATTGGTTAAATTAAGCAACCTTCTGCAAAAAAAGACAAATCCCTTTTGTAAATGCTTTTTTTTTCCAGCTTCGGAGATGTGGTTTTTTTGTTTTTTTTGTTTAATATATGAAGCCATAAGCTTTATATAAAACAACGACATCACCAAACTCTTGTGTTAGGCTGCTCCATCTATCTGTCTGTGTAAAAAACGGTTTTGAAACTTTCTACTCTTTTTTTTGAGTTTCGTTTTGAATTTAAACTTTGGTGATGCCCGCTCTTTCTTCATGGGACAAAATTAATCCACCTAGCCTGGTTATTATCATGCTGCTTTTCATATTTCTGTCATCTCGTGGTTTTCTGTTTGCTTTGATGTATTAAGATACCCGGGAAGTGAATCAATGATGTGGACAGTTAAAAAAAAAAAAATGGTTGAGCGCAAAATCTCCCATTTCCAGTTTTATATTTCCATAATTGGTCCCATCTGGATGAATAGCCTGGCACTAAGCCGGCTTATCGTGCCCTGCAAGGGTTAAGAGGGATTTATTCCAAAAAACAAACACCTTTGCATCAGAGGTGTAAGAGTTGTGGACTTCAGCTCCCAGAATTCCCTATCCTTCTGGAGAAGTCCACGGGTATTAAAAGTGACCGGGTCTCAAAGCTTTACGTCAGGGGTGACCAACCTTAGCTGGCTGGGGAATTCTGGGAGCTGAAGTCCACAGGTCTTAAAAGTGGCCAAGGTTGGACACCCCTGTTTTACATTGTAATGTGCACCACAGAGTCACCTCTTTTGGGAGGGAGGGGGGCGTCTTCTGATTTACAACCTTAAATTGCTTTAGTGGTCTCTCTGGCTGAAGAAGACCCTCCTGGGGAATCTCAACACCCCCTTCCAGATGCTCCATTTTTCCTGGGTTTGGCAGTTTGATCATGGGACACCCTCTTACTCCCTTCCCAATGCAGCTAAAACAGCTGTTCCAAACCAAAGGACAGCTCTTCTTTTGTCCCCCCACGCCCCCCAAAATAAATAAAACCCCCAATCATTGCTTCAATTCTCCTTCGTCAAATCTTGCATGATCTCCTGTGCGATAATGTTGCTGTTTTGAAGAGGCCGAGCGTTTCGAATCCCCTTCTCTTTTTTCTTAACACGCCTTTTTTTCCATGCTGTTGTTTACAGTGGACTAAAGAGGAGGTTCACAGGACTGCCTCATCGGCTCCCCCAAACCTCTTTGTTCCCTTGAACACGAACCCAAAGGAGGTCCAGGAAATGCGGAACAAGGTTTGTACTGGCCAGGAAAAGGGTGCTATAGCTTTGGTCTGCTTCCTCCTCTGGAGGTATGGGGAGATGCGCCGTCCGGCTCGTGGCCCATCGGAGACCCCTCTGAACAAGGGGGACAGAGAGGTCAGGGTGCGCCTTGGGCTGTATGGCTGGCGCTGGGCATGGGTGCCCAGAAAGGTCCTGGGCCATTGGAGATAATGGTTTGGGATCAGTACACATAGTCCTCAGACTTACAACAGTTCATCTAGTGACCGAAGTTATGACGACCCTGAAAAAAGTGACTTCTGATGACCGTTATTTGCACTTAACGGACCGTTGCACCATCCCCACGATTAGGTGGCCGGAATTCAGACCCTTGGCACCTGACTCGCATTTACGACCGTCCATCGCAGGGTCTCGTAGTCCCCTTTGGCGAAACTTCCAACCAGCCAAGTCAACAGGGGAAAGCCAGATCCGCTTAACCAACTGCGGTGATTCACTTAACAACAGTGGCAAGAAAAGACATCAAATGAGGCGAAAGTCCCTGAACAAATGTCTCACTCAGCAACATCCACCCTGGGCTCCGTTATGATCCTAAGTTGAGGACCACCTGTGTCGGAGAGGGGAGCGTTAGATTCTGGCAACATCAGAGGTCTGAACTTCATTTGCCCATTTGGAATGAAACAAACCAGGGCTTAGCAGAGGATCCAAGATCTTTCACGTGCTTTTTAAAAGCATTAACTGGGTCGAATGGATCTGTAGATTCGCCAGGTTGGAACAAGCCGGACCTGGAACTACCATGGGTCGAGCTTGGCTCATTGGCTGGACCTGCCCGTGGCTTACAAGGCAGTCCCTGAGTTAACGACCACAATGGAGCCCAACATTTCTGTGGCTGAAACATTGGTTGAAGGGTTTTTTTGCCCCGTTTTACAACTTTGCTCGCCTCGTTTGTTAAGCGAATCACTGCCCTTACTAAATTAGTAACAGAGTTGTTGAGTGAATCTGGCTTCCCCGTGGACTTTGCTTTTGTCAGGAGGTCACAAAAGGGGATCACATAACCAACCCTGGGACATTGCAACTGTCATAAATACGAAGCAGTTGCCAAAACATCTGAATTTTGATCACCTGACCACGGGGATGTTGCAGTGGCCCTAAAAGCATGGAAAAATGGTCATAAGTCCCCTTTCCCCCCCAGTGGCGTAACTTCAAACGGTCACTAAATGAACTGATGTGTTGTGGTTAGCCGGCAGCAGGTGCGGACGGCTGAGGAGAGCGAAGACTCAGATGAGGGGCCAGGACCATTAGGGAGTGGACTGTTGCCTTCACAGATTGGGAGTAAGGCTGCAAGGTAATGGCCCCTCCTTCAAGAAGATAAAAGCCAGCTGTCAATTGGATGTTCTTTGCAGGAAGCAAAGACATTTTGAAATTCGAGCCTCGTGGACCTTGCAGTATCTTAGTTGGTATTTGAAGACTCTTGTGTTGTAAAATATTTCTAGGTAATCTGTTATTCTTGGCAGCCTCGCACAGTTTTGGCAAGGCTCGTGCTTATCAAAGTTAATGAGTTTGCAGCAGCCTTTTAACCGGGGATTTGTAAGAATCATTAAAAGGTTTCTGTTCCCTTTGGTTCGTGTTTGTTTTATTGGAAAAGGGTTTGGGTCAGAACATGATGTAAGTTGAAGACTATCTGTATTTAACACTTGGGTTTGGTTTTTCCCCCTTTCTTTCTTTTTTTCTTTCCTTTGACAGATCAGGGAGCAGAACTTGCAAGACATTAAAACAGCCGGCCCCCAGTCTCAAGTTCTTTCAGGGGTTGTAATGGACAGGAGCCTTGTACAGGTGAGAACGTAACAACGCTGCTTCTGGTGGCACCCTGCATGAATGCGTGGCCTCTTTCTGCTGTCTCCCCCTTAACTTTAATTGACAGAGTGCCAGGATTCCAGCGATTGCCCCTAATTAAATCATGAGCCTCAGGCCAAGCTTCAAAGGAATCCAAAAGATTTATTAGGAGCAACATGTCAGGCATTAACCCGAATGAAGCCAACTCTGAGACGCGTAACTTACAGTCACCTGTGACCCTGTTTCCCCCCTCGCCCCCTGGGTGTGTCACCCTGGGCTGGGTGTCAACAATCACATTCTCCAATGAAGGATTTTCCCAGGCAGAAGGTCCGGTGCCTAGGCTACAATCTTTTAAAGATAAGCATGGAATGCATGTCTGGTTTTCATTGCCGATCTGCTCCTTCAGGCTTCCCCCCCTCCCCTCCTGCTTATGGCAACTTGGAAAAAAGCATAGGAAAGTTTTACGAGTTGACACAGAGAGCAGCTCTTGGTCAGGTAAGTGCGAGGAGCAAGCAGGTGCCGTCTTTACCACCCCACGGAGGGTTCAGCCACACAGTGGGAGGCTGCTCTCTTAGCGGTGTGCAGGTCACAGGGCACCAGGTAGGCTGTGTGGTGTTCCTGCATTCTCATTGCCCTGCAGGGAGGGACACCTTCACTGAAACGGGTGTATTATGTTTGGTGGGGCGGTTCAACAACAACAACAACCAACAACCTGTTAACCTGCCCCAAAACAAAAAAATCTGTCACATAACCTCCAATAAACCCACACTAAAGAGATGCAGGTTATGTCCAGGTGAACTTTCTTAGTGGCTTAAATATCGAGAGCGCCAGGTTATCGCTAAGGCAGAATTCAGGGTTGCTCAGCATGCGCTTCCTTGGCCGCTGCTTGCGTATTCGTCGACATTCTGAATGTGTTTCTGCATGGTGTTGGTTTTTTTTTTTTTAAGGCCATGTCGTAATGCTTTGAGCCGATAATCTAAGCCGGGGTTTTGGTTTGCTCTGTCTACTCAATTTCCTGTTTCAGGATGCTCCCCTCTCAGACTGTACGGAAACAATTGAAGGGCTCGACCCCACAGAGCAGGCCTTTAGTCCAGCTAAATCTGTCTCTGTTAGAAAGGTACTGACCGCTCTGTCCTTTCCACTCTCAATGCTCTTTCGCTTTTAACCTCCTTTTTATACCCTGGTTTATGGTTTCTCTTGCTTGGGGGTACAAAGGGATCTACACCTCAGGTGCGGCTTTGATGTCAAGTAGGATCTCTTGAGGCTTATAAGGGGAGCCCCCGATCCCCCAGGAAACGGCCCACTATGGGTCCGTGGCCCATTTGGAACCGGGCCGTAGGAGTGGCTGGCCTGCGCACACGTGTGCATCTCAACTTGTGCGAGCGGAGGGCTGAGGTGTGCACACGCTCAGCTCGACTTGTGCGATAAGTGGGCCGAGAAGTGGTTCCCCTCCTCCCGCCCTCCCTTGCCGGGCCATCAAGCCGTAAAGGTTTGGGACAGCTAGCTTCAAATATTCTTTGAATAATTCCCTTTTAAACATGGTTTAGTCCAGTGGTCACCAACTGGTGGGCCAGGGACCACTGGTGGGCTTTGAGAAAATTTTAGTGGTCCTCAGAGAAATGTCCCCCTCAAAGCAATTAATCCAGGCTGTGCGGGAACACAAGGCTGTGCCGCCCACATGGCCCGCCCACCCACTGGCCCCCACCCTTTGGCCGAGCGCAAACCTTACCTGGAGTAGAGCCACATGAGCTGGAACTGGAAGGTGAGACCAACGGCGGGGGAGGGAAATCCGCCCCGGGGTGGCTTGCTGACGTTGGTGGGAAAGTCGGTCCCATATTCCAGAGCTGCAGGAGTCACAGGACTGGCCCTTTGGTCACCCTGGAGCAGCTCCTCCAGTCCATGGCAGGCCGGTGCATCCAGGTGGAGGAGCAGCTGCTCCAGGATGACCAAAAGGCCAGTCTTGTGACTATGGCAGCTCTGGAATATGGCACCGACTTTCCCACCAACGTCACCAAGCCACTGTCAGTCAAAATTCATATTAGTGGTCCGCAGGATTTAAAATTATGAGTTTGGTGGTCCCTGAGGTCCAAAAGGTTGGCGACCCCTGGTTTAGCCAGTGTAATCCCTCAGAAGAGCCACAAATTTAACCAGGAATAATCCTGGTTGACACCCGGAAGCAGAACTGTGTGTTAATGGACCTCTGGCCACATTTGTGGTTATCCGAAGTCTTTTTACTACCTGCCAAACCAGCCCATATTTCCATGCACAGATAGAGAGAGGTTTCCTTTATAAATGAAGCAACAGAAGATGACCAAGACTGCATCTTGAGGCTTTGTGATTGGTGGATGATAGAATTTAGGGAGTGGGATCCAAACAGCCTGATCCTGCAGAGTTTCACATGGCCCTGGGATATGCATTGTTCACCTTTGCTGCCTGTGACTTGCAAAAGTCCTCAGGGAATCACCTCTTGGTCATCTACCCCCAAAAGTTACGAAGAGATCCTTTAGAATCAGTGCAGTGGCTCCCCCCCCAAATGTAGATTGCGTATAGCGTGAAAGGGTCACACAGCTCACTAGCATTCTGGCTATGGAAGATCCATAAAGCCTTGATTGAGGTTGGCTAAGATCTGATTAATTCAAAGTTGGGTTCCACAGAAAAATGGTGGACTGAAGACAGCTCCACAAAAACTGAAGGCAACAGCCGTGATGAAAAACTGGTGAACAGACCGGCGCTTTCAACTTCTCTGGACAAAAAAGAGGATGGGAATTTGCCCACAAGCGCTGTGGACAGTTGCTCCTTGTGAGGTTTTGAGCGCTGGGAAACGAGGCAGTAGCCATTTTGCTCAATCTGCATTTGGCACCTTGACAAGGATGCTAAGATGGGTGCTCTGGGCAGGGGAGTTCCACCAAGAAGGAAGAGGGAGAGAAGGGACTGCAAACTTGGGTTGTTTCTGATCAGTTGCTTCTGGAATTGGCTATGTCTAGTTTAATGAAAAGAAGGATTTAGGGATGACATGATAGCAGTTTTCCAGCATTTGAGGGGCTGCCACAAAGAAGAGGTGGTCAGCTTATTCTCCAAAGCACCTGAAGGCAGGACAAGAAACAATGGATGGAAACTAAATCAAGGAGAGAAACAACCTAGAACTAAGGAGGAATTTCCTGACAGTGAGAACAATTAATCTGTGGAACGACTTGCCTCCAGAAGTTGTGAACGCTCCAACATTGTGAGGTTTTTAAGAAAAAATTGGACAACGATTTGTCTGACAAGACATAAGTATTTCCTACCTGAGCAAGGAGTTAGACTAGAAGACCTCCAAGGTCCCTTCCAACTCTATTATTCTGTTATTCTGGTGGCTATCCTAGCTGAGGCAGCTTCAGAGGCCAATATTATCCGGGTAAATGGACAGGAACAGCAAATGGAAGTGCAGCATAGAATAGAATAGAATTCTTTATTGGCCAAGTGTGATTGGACACACAAGGAATTGGTCTTTGGTGCATATGCTCTCAGTGTACATAAGAAAAAATAAAATACATTCATCAAGAATCATAAGATACAACACAATCAAATCATACTAGGGAACAAATACAACTATAAATTGTAAAGATACAAGCAACATGGTGAAAAGTTGGAAGAGATAATAGGAACGATAAGAAGAATAGTAATACAGTCTTAGTACATAGTTGGACAGTGTTGTGGGAATTAGTTGTTTAGCAGAGTGATGGTGTTTGGGGAAAAACTCCTTGTGTCTAGTTCTGGTGTTCAGAGCCCTATGTTGTCAATTTGAAGGTAGAAGTTGAAACAATTTATGTCCAGGATGTGAGGGGTCTCTGGATAGGAGGGAAGAGGAAAGACATTTTTGTTAGTTGACTGATAACTTGAGAAGCTTCTGGATGGGGAAACTTCCCCTCAAAATCATTGCATGGCACAACACGAAATTATTCGGAAGTCACCGACATGAATAATGTCTAGGATCCATAAAGCTCCCTCACCTGGGTTAAAGTCATTGTTTCTGATTCCCACCATCAGAAAAGAACTGATGGTAGAAACCATCATTCACTAAGAAGAACTCAGAGAGATGGTCATTACAGGTAGTCCTCATCTTACAACCACAATTGAGCCCAAAATTTGAATCACTGCAGTTATTAAATTATTAACCCGGTTGTTATGTGAATCTGGCTTCCTCGTTGACTTTCCTCATCAGAAGGTCGCAAAAGGGCATCACGCAACCCCAGAACATTACAACCGTCATAAATATGAATCAGTTAATGTAAACCACGTGACCATGGGGATGCTGCAATGGTCATAAATGTGACAAATAGTCATGTCACTTTTTCAATGTTGTAAATTGGAGTGGTTAAGCCGAGGTCTGCCTGTACCTTCTGCCAAAAGCTATCCGCAGATCGAAATGGATCTGTTGGGCTGTGGTTGAGCATAATGGAAACCACATGCTGCGTTCCACCATAAGTGCTTTGTGCGATGAAGCAAGAACACGGAGGGCGTTCAGGGCCTGAACAGCCTTACCACATCGTCAAAGGAAGAGTAAATCCCGCTTTGTATCAGAGATGCCCGTAGTAGATGATCACGCTATCTGTCCGTTGTCTGAGGTGAGGTTGAAGGATTCGTCTCAGAGGTCCAAGTAGGACCACAGGAGCAGATGAAGAAAGCAAGTGTTTGGGGACAATCTGTGACCCAGTATCGGTAGGACTTGCGTGAATTTCTGGTCACCTTCCGTGGCAAAGTTACCCAAACTCTTTATCATCTGATCATAGAGTCTCTGATGGGTTTAGAGATGTTTCTCTAGAGCAGGGTCTCAACCTTGGCCACTTTAAGACTAGCGGACTTCAACTCCCAGAGTTCCTCAGCCAGCTTTGCTGGCTGAGGAACTCTGGGAGTTGAAGTCCGCTAGTCTTAAAGTGGCCAAGGTTGAAGATCCCTGCTCTAGAGGGTGTGTGTGTGTGTGTTTGTGTGTGTTACTTCTCCAGTTCTTGGCAGAACGTCCACACCAATCTTGGTTCCCCAGCAGTGGTGGGATTCAAATGGTTTTATCACCGGCTCGGTGGGAGGGCTTTGCAGCTTTCCCCATACTAGCTGAGACCTGCAGTGCCAATCAGCTGAGAGGATAAAGAAGAGAAAAGCTGAAGGGCAGGTGGGAGGGCCAATCCTGCCATTTTCCCTTCTTTTTCCTATCAGCTGATTGTTGGGGGAGTTTTTTTCCTCCTCTCAGCTGATCATCGGCTTTTTTTTTTTTTTTTTTTACTACCGGTTCACTCAAACCGGCCGAAAACGGTAGCATACCATCACTGTTCCTCAGGCTTTTGACAGTGGCGAGATAGTTTATTTTTCCTTCTGCCTTTTCTATTGGGCCTCATCACTTTATTCATAACCCTTCACTCTCCCCCTTTTCTCTTGCTTTTCTCTTTGCTCCCTTTCCATATCTTAGCCCTTCGGAGAAGATTCTTGGAAAACCAGCTTTTGTTTTGGGGACAGTCTTAGCCAGGCCTTTGCCACTGGGATCAGGGGATGCTCAGCTCCCCACAACCAGCCTACATTCCCCACTATAAAACGGCTTTGGTATTATCCCTTTCACCTGGCTTGAAATTGAAATGTAGTTGTTGTTCCCTCCCTGAACAGCCCTGGTATAAATTATATGTGATCCTTCCTCCCAAACTCTTGCCAGTGTCCAAAAACACCCAAGGAATTGTCGTCGTGTGTTTGAGATCTGTCGCATCGGGAGGACATTATGAGAGAGTTCCTGATAGGATCTCAGTAGGAGAACTGTGATTCTAAATGTTACTTCATATAGCTAACGGTATGCAGGAAAGACCTTGGGAGACGGACTGTACGATGAAGTAGAAGTGGTTTATCTGCTCTGGTTTCCAACCTGGTAAAGTTGACCTTAGTTATCCTTGGGAACTGTGGCAAGGTCCCTCCTGAGCTGCTTCATCCACTATGCGGCTGCAGGCTCTGCTGTCTCTTATCTGACTGGTATCCAGGTGGCATCTCTCCAACCATATCTCCCAAGGTCCTTCCAACATCCCTTCCAATATATTTACAGCACTGCATACAAACGGCAAGGGAGTCGTTAATAGATGCAAGTTTACATTTTCGATTTGACTTTATTCTTGCAGAAATTGGACGGGACAGAATAATAGGCCCTGACCTTTACAGATACAAAGCTTGAATTTAGACTTAGCTCTTTTACCTCTCTTTCCATCTATCAATTTTGAATTGGTTTGAGCAGCCGTGATTACTAGTGGAATATCTTTCCATTGTTGTCCAGAGTGCTTGTTACCCCACTTAAGTGGCCAGCCAGCAAAAGCACTCTTGTATTTATCCAGTCAGTTGATTCGGCAATATTTATAGTGCAGTTTAATCAGAAAGCTATTTGCTAGTTTTTAACAATTTAATCAACCTTGTTTTGTTTTTCTTTAAAAATTGCCTGTGTTAGATTCTGTCCTGACCCAGCTCCCAAACACGACAAGCCCTCTGCATTTAACTAAATGTTCCCTTTATTAGGAATGCCAGCAGCCCCGGCATAAACTCTCTCTCTTTCTCTCTTTCCCTGTCCCTCACAGCAGACTAACAAGTGGCTGACTGGCAGGGAAATGAATAGTTGTCTGCCACACCTATTCATCTATGCCCCCCCCCCCGCCTTTTATCTCCAGAGCTAGGGTGAGGCTTCGCTAAGCAGCGGTGGTTCTTCTGTCCCAAGGACCGGCCCATAGATTCCTGCTGCTCTCTCCTCTCCTCTGCCTTCCGCGCATCCGTGTCAGGCACTGGACCCAGCTGTTCCTCCTCTACCTCATCAGCCACCTCCAGACCTGGGGGCTGTTGACACTCCATCTGAGGGCTTATGGATGGCCCAGGCTCTGCCTCTGTCTCTCTCTCTCTGCCAGCTCCATTTCCTCTCCCCCCTCGGAGCTCTCAGGTTGTCTCGATGCTGGCCCTGACTACTCCCACGCCACCGCCTTCTCTGATTTGGCTGCTGGAGGCCACAACAGATTCCTAGGGCAAGATCAGCAGGGCAGCGCTCAGGTTCCAAATTAAGCTGTTCAGGGACATTGCTTCATTAGCATTGAGTGCTTTGCTACCCCCACTCCCCCAGTGCCTCCAATCTCTGTACCTCAGATGGTGAGAGAGCTGTCTCTTCTTCTGATTTAGGGGGAGCTGGTGACCGCCTCCAAGGCCATCATTGAGAAGGAGTACCAGCCCCGTGTCGTCATGAGCACCACTGGACCCAACCCTTTCCACAAACTCACGGACCAAGAACTGGAGGAGTATCGCCAAGAAGTCGAAAGGAAACAGAGGCAGTCGGAAGGTTTGTGCGTAGCATCAACTGGGCACCTGTGATCCCGTTGCAATAGCCGTAGCACTTAGACTTATATACCGTTTCACAGTGCTTTTACAGCCCTCTAAATGGTTTACAGAGTCGGCCTCTTCCCCCCCAAAAAACAATCTGGGTTCTCATTTACCGACCTCGTAAGGACGGGAGGCTGAGTCGACCTTTGAGCCAGTCAGGATCGAACTGCTGGCAGTGGGCAGAATCAGCCTGCTATACTGCATTCTAACCCCTGCGCCACCAGAGAAGGGAGGGAGGGAAGGAAGGGAGGGAGGGAGGAAGGAAGGAAGGAAAATTAAAGTGAAGGGAAGTCAGGAGGAAGATGAAATGGAAGGAAAGAAGGAAGGAGAGGGAGGAAGAGACCCTTAGCTATAGACTTACAATCCCACTTTCCAGCCCTCTCTACATGGTTTATAAAGTCAGCCTCTTGCCCCCAAGAATCTGGGTCCTCATTTGACCGACCTCGGAAGGACGGAAGGCTGAGTCGACCTTGAGCCTGGTGAGATTCGAACTGCCAAATTGCAGTCAGCCGGCAGTCAGCAGAAGTAGCCTGCAGTACCACACACTAACCACTGTGCCACCCTGGCTCATTTGCACCTGGCCGAAGGGGCAAACCTTGTTGGCATAACGTGGAATCGCTTCCAGAGTTTCCCGTGGGCCGGTGCTCATGGCACCTGCGAATCCATGCCATGTGTTTTGTCTAACCACACCATCATCCTCTCTCTGACTTACAGCCCAGAAGGGGAACCACGGGGCTGCCGCTATTATTTCTTTGCATCATTGCATTTGTTTCCACAAGCTTTCTATTTTCCTGTGTGAACGAGAAGGGGTGCTGTTGACACCACGTTTGCAAAGGAGAGAAATGGTTGCAGTCACAGGCAGGCCTCAACGTAACGACCACAGTTTTGAGCCCAACATTTCTATTGCTAAGTGAGGTTTGCTCCATTTAACGACTTTTCTTGCCACAATCAAGGAAGGTTGTAAAATGGGGAGAAATTCACTTTAATAGATGGTCTCGCTGAGCAACAGATACGTTGGGCTTAACTGTGGCTGTAAGCCGAGGACTCCCCGCATTTCATTTCACAAAGAAAGATTGGTTTATTGGCTTGCGGGTTTGTTTGTTTGTTTGTTTGAAAAGAATTCGGTTGTACTTCTGTTTTGTGTAGAAGATTGTGAAGACGGCAGACAGCAGGGAGACAGGAGCTCTCCGGACCAAACTATTGCTTCCACCCCACCCAGCACTCCGGTCAAACTCGAGGAAGGTACGTGTGTCGCGAGGTTTGCGTCGGAGGCGTTGCGTTTCCATCCACACTTCTTCCAAAGGAGGTGGAGCTGAAAGGGAGCTCCCGGGCACGATTTTCCAAGGAAACCCCCACCCCCCCCCCCCCGGAAGGTCTCGGCAGAAACATTCACTCCCACTTCCACGTTTCAGTGGCCGGGAAGAGCAATCGTAGCTTTCTCACAAAGCTTCCCCAGTCCCTCTGACAAATCCAGTAGCTTTGAAGCTCCCCCTTTTACGTCTGATCCATAAGTTACCCAGCCTGATCCGTCCTCCTTGAACTGGGAGAGAAGAATTGGCTCAAAGCCTGCCGACTTCGCTCGGAGGCCGTTTCCCCTTCCCCCTTCACTTTGATGGAGCTTAACAAAATGAAATTCAACATAGAGGAAAGTAAAGTCTGACCCTTAGGCAAGAAAAACCAAAAGTACACATACAGACTGGGTGAAACCAGGCTCAATGGCAGTAACTGTGAGAGGGATCTTGGAGTCTTAGTGGACAACCAGCTAAATAGGAGCCACCAGCCCAGAGCTGGCCCCCCCCCCTTCCCTCCACCCCCACTTCCTGGGACATGAACTGCTCGGTCCCGTGTTCCGGCAGCCTTCCTCATCGGAGGCTTTGCCTTCAGCCTGGGGATGATGCTTCCCACCAAGTCCAGCAGGGAGTCGGGAGTGCAGGATGGATGGGATATAGGAGAGAGGAGGAGGAGGAGGAGGAGTCAGCACCTGGGTTGCATCTTCCTTAAGTGTTGCTGTGATTGGGTCTCCCCATTTTGGTGTGTTATTTTAGAAAGATGTCTCTGTTCAGGGACCCCAAGGCCAGAGGCATCTTTCAGTGACATTTTGTGGCTTGGTGACCTTGTGCCAGCAGCCGGTGTTCCTTGTCTTCTTCGTCCCCTGGGTATTGCCCGCCCATCTGTGATGAAATTATCTGTGTGCCCCCCCCCCCCTCCCCATTTCATTCTGTAACCTCTTAAGAATGGCCATAGCCGTTCTTTTTCTCCGACTCAGTGGCTGTGATGGATGCATAGACTTTCTCTTTGTGCTTTCTTTTTTTTTTTCCTTTCTTCTTCCTGTGGCTGCCTTACAAACAGGAGGTGGATGTGCTAAAGAGTACCTGTTGCCATAGTAAGTACTACGGAGTTCCCTCCTGCTTTTGCGCTACCTTGTTGTTTTTTTCCTCCGCTTTGCTTCCTTGTTACGATCTTATTTTATTTTATTTTATTATTGCTATTATTTTTGCCCTTTTTTCTTTCCCTACGTCTTCGTCCTGGTGTGGATTTGATCCGTCAGGCGCCTGGCATACTTTTTTTTTTTCTTTTTTCATTTTGGACTTTGCTTAATTCTTTCATTCCCTTGGCCAGCTTTCAACAGATCGGAGGCGCATCTAATTTGGAGTGCAGATTAGATGCGTGTAACCGTGGTTGGATCTTCTTGGCACTGTAATCCACTTCATCAGGGAAGACAAAACCCTTTCCTCAGAGGGAAGGAAGGCATTGGCTAGGGGAGGTCATGCTTCTTACAACGTAGCTGTCAGGAATCCAGTGATTGCCCTAATTAAACCTTGAGCTTCGCGCCAAGCTTCAAAAGAAACCAAAAGATTTATTAGGAGCAACATGTCTGGCATTAACCTAAATGAAGGCAACTCTGGCCTACGTAATTTACAGTTACCTGTGACCCTATTTGCCCCCTTCCTTCTGAGTGTGTCATAAATCAGATTCTCCAATGAAGCACGGTTCACGGGCTGGGTGTCATCAATCACGTTCTCCAATGAAGGATTTTCTCAGGCAGAAGATCCGGTAGCTTAGCTACAATCTTTGTAAGATAAGTGTTGGAATGTACTTCTGGTTTTAAACTACCACCCTTCTTCAGATTTCCTTCTCTCCCCCCCACCCTATTTATGGCAACTCTAAAACAAGCATAGGAATGCTTTACGAGTTGACAATAACAATAATCTCTAAACCTTGGGAACTTCCTTAGGATAGAAATACCAACATACTAAATAGGCATATTCACTTCTCTTTTTTACAAGTGGCCCATGTCCTCTGCCCAGAAGGACATGGGCCACCTTCCTTCTGGGCATCAGGTCCATCTCAAATGATGCTTCAAGTAAAGAAACCAGATACCTGCGTTTCTCTGGTCTTTAACATATGACCATTGTAACTTAGAGTATTATCTATGTGTACGATGGCAAAACTCGCCACAATTTATACAAAATGGAGACACGCCATCCTTTAGCTGTATTTAAAACTATCAGAATGGCTACATATTTCATGTGAGTTACGAAGAAATGCATATTAGCACTGGGCAATTCAGTAGGTCCTAATTTTTCTTCTGAAGGCTCTCCATTTAGAAACAGAACATCCCTTCAGGTAAAATCTAACAAGCCAGAGGATGGTTTACAAAGTAACTTTTGGGTGTTTTCCATAGCCATGCCACCAGGCGTTTTATATCCCAATTAAGAAAGTGGCTGTTTTTCTGTCCAGAGCACTAAAAAAAAAAATGAAAACAGGAAAGGAGTTAAAAAAGGGACTTGCGAAGGATTTTTCAGCAAAGCTAATTGAGCTTTTAATTTGCCCAAAATGGCTTTTATCCTTTCACTCCGCTTTTTAAATTACCTAACGAAAGTTTTTTTTTGTTTTTTGTTTTAAACTTCTAACGGTTTTCGGTTTGCTGAGTTTGACGTCATTATAACCTAACCAATTCTAAACTTGAAATGAAAATACACAATGCGCAGAATTGTTTGAATACCAAATTATCCCACAGAATGGTAAATCTCTACCAAATCCCCTAAATTCGATGACGATTCTAAGAAAACATAAATCTGGCTAGATCTTCCCATCTCCAGATTCACTCATGTTTTAAATCATGCCATGTACTTGAAACCAGCGTAACCTGGAACCTTTCCAGAATGTGCTAAACCCTTTTTTTTTTCTTCTTCTTCTTCTGCTGAACGTGTCCTTCCTCTTGGGATCACAAGACGGTGAAGAATGGCCTTTTTCCTGGCAGGAAAACCTGGAAATGTCTTAACAGAGCGAACAGTATAAGCACCCTGGTTCCTGTTGCTTTGATCAAATGGATCACGAGCTGTTCCGCTGCTCTTCCTTGTTGACCGCTCAGGTGTCTGGCTGGGGGAGATGATCCACCCCGCACCTGACTTGGTCATCAGGACACGCTCAGGCACCCCAATCCCTCTTTTTTTCCTCTCATTTCATCTAAGCTAGGGGTCTGCAATCTTAAACACTCAAAGAGCCATTTGGGCCCATTTCCCACAGAAAACACCAGGAGCCAATAATTTCACAACTGATGTGAGTGGGTGGGTGTGGCCAACTCAATGTCACTCCCACCCAGTCACCTCCTGCTCTGGAATATGGAGCAGAGTCTCCATCCCCCGCCATCACCCTTACCTTCTCAGGCCAGGCGAGGAGTGACGGGGAGGGAAGGGGCCAGCCAGTGGTGGGATCAGCCAACAGGGAGCCGCAACAGAGTGCCCAAAGAGCAGCAAGTTGTGGCTCCAGAGCTGCAAGTTGCAGACCCCTGATCTAAGCAGAAAGGCCAAAAGGTTTGGACATTGACTTCCCCCTTTGCACATCAAGAGCTGACTTCAAGGGCCAGCCTGGAGGATGTTTTCCCACCCACCCTCCCCTGCCCGGAGGCTCTTTCCCCTTCTCGGCCCTGGAACTCCCAGAGCTCCCATGGCTGGCTCGGGAATTCTGGGAGTTGAAGTCCACTGCTGGTAAAGGGGCCGTAGTTGCCCACCTCTGTTTTATAAGAACAGAAGGAGAGAGGTGTGCACGCACCTGTCTGAGAAAGGCCTACCTGTTGCAACCACCGTTGCTATTTAGAGCGAGGGAGGGAAGATTTTCATAAGCCCCTGAAAGAACTAAACTGTGCCCACAACTTTGCCGTTCCCTAATCCACCAAAACCGGGGAAGGTAGTTGGTGACTGTCCAGGATTATCCCGAACATTTGGCAAAGTCAGTCCCTCGGGTTCCTCAAAAGAAATGGAGATTGGGAGCTCCAGCAGCAGCCTCCCAGGTCTTTTATCTTCACGAGCTCTTCCCTCAGACCTGGCAGAACCTCTGGGTGATGCTGAAGGCCAACTTCGGCCTATGCTTGTGAACTCCACAGTCTGGGGGCTCTTGAGAGGTCCTTGACATTTTTTTTTTTTTGCTCTGTCGGTGATGCTAGTATTTCTAGTCCTCCAAGCTGTAGAGCGTCAAGCTTAGGGGCTGCCAGTGCCAGCCCCTCCCCCTGAACCATTCTAGAAATGCAGCTCTTCCAGGGGTGGAAATTGGTGCCATCAACCAGGGTGCCAGGTACCACGGAGCTGACCCCGAAACCTCCCGTTATCTTGAGCGTACTCTGAGAGCGGCCGTCCCCCTGGACAAGGAAACCGCCATGCGATTCTCCACGTTTCCACCCGGAAGGCAGCTGGGTTAACACCTTGAGTTTAACATCAGGCCCCCCACCTCGTCCCTTTCCCGCAGCCAGGAAAGTCCCTAAAACAAGCAGGAGCCCCCCGCCCCCAAAATTGGGAGCATCGACCCTTTTGGGGTTGTTTGCATGCATTTTAGGCTCGTGGTGGTGGAACTGGTCAACTCCCTGCAGCCAACTCGCCACGAGACAATTGAACAATTCTATTTATTTTATTTTATTAATAATAATTTATAATAATAATTTATTTATTTAATAATGTTTGCTCTTTACACTTCATTCGGTGCCTCCCTCTTGCATTCTTTCTTTAATTATTCTGTTCCACTATTTATTTGGATACTGATGTAACTCGTCCCGCAGCGAGTTGGCCGCAGCGAATTGTTGTCAACTCCGCAGTGCTGCTTTGTCTAGCAAACCGAGGCCCCCTCTGAGAGGAGAAGGCTCAAGTTACTTATAAATAAGGAGAACCTGGCCGGCTTCTCTATTCCGGGCCACGTAGATGGAATGGGTCTGCCCAGGATTGATCCCCAGAGGCCGGTTCAGGAAGGTGGTTGCAAAGAAACCCCCTCTTCACCTGCCTCTCCTGTCGTTTCTCCCCCAGAATGTCCGCCTGTTCAGACGGGCCACGAAGGCAGCGGCGCCAACAGCAGCGAAGCGGCCCCCTCCCAGCCAAGCCTCCCAGACCTCACCGCTCCCGACCAGCCTTCCGAAGAAGTCTTTGGGACGGAGGAGGAAGAAGACCCCGACCTTGCCGTCCCCCAGAAGGAGGATCCTCCCGAGAGTCCCCAGCCTTACCCCTCCCCGAGTGGAGAGCCTCCCCCTTCTCCCCTGGCCGAGGAGGGGGCAGCAGCCGAAGCCGGCAGCGAGGAGTCTCCGGGGAAGTCTCCCTCCAAAAAGAAGAAGAAGTTCCGCACCCCGTCCTTCCTCAAGAAGAGCAAGAAGAAGAGCGACTCCTGAAGACCCTGCCCCCCACCCCAAAGGGAAGGCCGGGTCTTTATGCCTCTCCCTTTATTAATCCCGGAATATATCAGATTCTACCCTGTGCTTTCTGTTTGGTCTTTCTTGTTTAAAAAAAAAAAAGAAAAAGGGACAGATAACACTATAGCTTGACTGTTTTTTGAGTTTATAACTGGAATTTAGCCAAGCAGAAGGTGATGATTCTGTGTGCGCAAACCCCTCCCCCAAAAAAACCAGCCAAAACGGGAGCATCCCGAGCATGTGAAGGAAGAGAGGCTTTCCCTGGTGGGAGAGCCCCTTGGTTAAACGTTGAAGTTCTCTCCCTGCTCCCTCCCTCTCCCTTTCCTCCCGGCTTCCTATGTGAAGGCAATGCGCTCTGCTCACTCCTAAGTCTGCTCTGGTGCAGGTGGCTTTGCGTCCGGCTGGCGGAGCGGAGCCCATTTGTGTGCAGGGGAAGGGCCCCCCTCTTGCAGCCGCTTCCTCTGCCTTGCCCCGTGGCTTCACGGCCGCTTTCTGCCTTGCTTGGTGTCGTAACATCGCTGAGACTGGAGCCTATTTTTGTGTCTTAAGAATGAAGTAACTTGTGGCATTTTCTTGCTCATCCCCCCTCCCCTTCCCTGCCTGTTTTCTATTCAGTTTAATAATAGCCTTTTTCCACAGAATAATCAGCTATTTTACTAATTTGTTTTCTAGCAAAGCATTGTACTCAAGTCACTTAATACCGATGAAAGATAAGTTCACATCGTTGGAAAATAAAATGTATTCCTAGCAGGCAGCAGACTGGTTCCCTTCATTTATGCGGGTCTTCCTCCTCCTAGGTTGCACCAAGGACCGATGTGGGTGCCAATCCCAGCACCAGGGACTGGTCCACAACCCGGTTCAGAAATCCAGCGAGAGAACGAAGCCTGCTTCCGAAATCTGTGAATGACCCCAACCCTTTTTTTTCTTCTCTTCTCCTTGACATAATGGAGAGACAGGACCAGAAATCACTCCACCTTGTTCCAAGCCAACCTTGGATGACTCTTAAAAAGCTGAGTACCAACCTATCGCGGGACTCTGGTGGAGACCATATATTCTATTCTGTACCATGCTTAAAAGGAAGCTCTGCCGAAAACATACATTTTGTTTTATTGTATGGAAAAAAGAAAATAGTCATCTTCATGCACGTTTTTACGCTGTGTACAAAATACCACATTGGCCATTTCGGTAATACAAAAGAAAGGATCATTAGACATATACCCATCATCGTTTTACAATTCAAAATGTCTCAGAAGTCCATCAAAAGGGACTTGGCTGTGGTAAGACACTTAGTGAAATACAGAAATAAGAGCCAAGGTAGAACTTGACAGAAGTGCCTCTGGAATGGTGCATTTGGTGTGGTCTCTTCCTCCAATCCAAGTCTCTCGGGAACATAAATATTGAAAACTATTTTGATGCGAGCACTTTTGTCACCTGCGCATGGTGCCAGACCATCGGTGCTGTACTACATTACAGAAATGTAGACGAGAGCCTCTCCACCAGCCCCTCAATCTCGTTGGCCATTGGTTCCATTCAGACCCTTCTCTTATCCACCTCATGTTTCCCTAATGTTCAACGGAAAACTGCCTTCCTGTAATTTAGATCCCTCTTCCGCCGCTGAACCGGCATTCTAGGACGAGAGTGAGATCCTATGGGTTTTTTATTTTATGTAATTACGATCTCAGAATGAATCCATGTAGGAAAGGGCTTTCGCTGGGTTTGTGTACTCAAGAAGCAAAAAAAATAGGGGCGTGGGTGGGAGGGAATGAAGACATAATTAAAAGAATGAGGTTCGGGAGGCGAAAAGGGAAGAAGCACAAGGACAGGAAGACAAAAGGGAAGAGGCACCAGGACACGAAAAAAGGGAAGCGGCACAAAGGCACAAAAGAGGCACAAGGACAAAAAAACAAGGCACAAGGACACAGAAAAGAGACACAAGGAGGCTGAAGAAAAAAGGGAAGAGGCATAAGGACATGAAGAAAAGGCCCAAGGATGCTGAAGAAAAGAGGGAGGAGGCACCAGGACAAAAAGAAAGAGGCACAAAGACACAAAAAAGAGGCATAAGGACACGAAAAGGGGCACAAGGACGCTGAAGGAAAGAGGCACAAGGGCACGGAGAAAGAGCACCAATCTAGGTGAAGGCAAATGGGGAGAGCCTTATGTGAGACAGGCAGCAACAAACCTTCACCTGAAACTTAGAGATGCCAAATCCAAGGTTAAGTCACCAAACATGACATTGTTTGGGTCTCACGGCCTCATTACAAAGACCTTGTGGGCCAACCCGTAAAGGTGTGCGTGTGTGTGTGAACGTCCTGCTTTGAATGAGGAAATCCACAGGTCTTTCCAGCTGGCAGGAAGAGGACTTTGGTTGTAGGAGGCTTTGTTCATGATGCACTGAGCATCTTCACCATCCTATTTGTAGGAGGGCAGCTTTGTCCTAAGGCTCGTTTTCATGGGTCATTGCTCACACCCTGGCATACACACACACACACATACACACAGTCCCATGGGAAGAGCCAGATCGGAAGGCAGAAGGACCTCGGCAGGCAATGCAGGCAAAAGACGGTGGAAGGCTGCTGTGAAAAATACACCGATGGCCCTGGTTTGGTCATCCAAGGATCGACTCGGTTTCTTGAATTGGAGTTGAATTCTTCAGTTTCCAGGGAAACCGCCATCCAAGTAGTTCACTCCTGTTTGCTTTGCTTTGGCATGCACCGAAGCAGGACAAAGGGCAGCAGGAACAAAGAGGCACAAGCGGTGAAACAAACTTCAGCTCCGGCCAGCCAGTACACTGCAAGCCCAAAAACCAATTTTAAGGACCTTTGAGCAACTTTCCCCAGAGGTGCCAGGAGCAGACCCAATGTACCCGCCCCCCCACCCAAATGAATTCCCAATTAGGAGTATGGGGGAGAGTTGTGCTTCATTTGGCTAGTAACAGTGGTGGTATTTACCGGTTCGGCTTGGTTTGGTTGAACCGGTAGCTCCAAGGATCATCTGTGAGCAAAACCCGGTTCGCTCCAACGATGAGCTGCTGGGCCCATTCCTCCCACTTTCCCCCGGGGCCTATTCTTACCTTTATTTCCTGCTTTTCAACCTCAGCTGCTTTGCACGGCACAACCGACTGCCGCACGTCAGCTGTTTTACACACAGGGCTTGCAGCAGAAGGTGAATTGCAAAGCGCGTGCTCACACCGAATCGGTAGGAGAAGTTTTTGAACCCCACCACTGGCCAGTAACTTTGACCTTTGGAAACTGCCACCAACCACCACCTCCTCCCGAGGGACAGGCACTTCCTCCCTTGCCAGTTACCTGTTGCCGATGCCACCGGCCCAAGAGCCCTCGCAAGGGCGCCCAAACTTCTTAGGATGCCCATCACAATCCCCTTTTGGCTATCCAGCCCTGGGGGGGGGGGAAACAGAGAAGAGCTTCAGGCTAGTTTCCTCACTAGGTTTTGCCATTTTAATAAAGGAGAATATTTGCAGTTCAGGTTCAACATGAGGAGTCGTTGGGGCTCTCTGAGCTTGCTGGTTTTCTTGCAGACGTTTCATGACCCAGCTAGGCAACATCATCAGTGCTAGAAGGGAGTGAGATTTGTGGAGAGGAGGAGGAGTCGTCCTTGGTGCTCTCTGAGCTTGCTTCTCAAACTGCTGTGAAATTGCTAATGCAAAGATCAGAAGCAGCTTTTAAGGAAAGTGCTTCGAGTCGGTTCTCAAAATCTGCACACAGAACAATCTTCAGATGAATTAGCTCATCTCCCAGCTGGAGAACACTTCTCTTAAGTCCGCGGTCTCTAACCTTGACAGCTTGACAGCCCGGCAGGGGGAGGGAGAGGGAAGCGGCCCGCCACTTGTGCAAGTTGAGCAGTGTGTGCACCCCTGCTTGCCACTTGTGGGGCCCGGTGACAAACCGGCCACAGCCTGGTAGTGGACTGCAGGCCAGAGATTGGGGACCCCCTGCTCTAAGTAGCCCCTTTTTTTTCTCTTGTGTTTGCGGAAATGCCTGAATGCAAAGAGATGGACAGAGGTTACACCACGGGCTGCTCGTTCCAGCGAATGCAAGACCCGGAGCATAGCAGCTATGCCATTCAGCTCCAGAGCCAGAAATGTGGCACCTGAAGGCCATAAAATGTGACACCCGAAGGCTGTTGGCTTACCGTAGCTGGATACCACCGTAGACAAGCAAGGGACGACTACAGCTGCAGCTGCAAGCGAAGTAAACAAGGGCTGTTAAGACCGGAGAGCGTGCAACTCCGCAACTTTGCAAGGGACAATCCAGAGGTGTGGTATTCAGCCGGTTCTGACCAGTTCTGGCGAACCGGTAGTGGAAATCGTGAGTAGTTCAGAGAACCGGCAAATCCCACCTCTGACTGGCCCCACCCCCATCTATTCTCTGCCTCCTGAGTCCCAGCTGATCGGCTGGGTCTCCTTTGGTTGCCCTGCACAGGAGAACGGAGCTGGAAAGCAGGTTAGTGGGGTGGGGAAGGAATGGAGATTTTACAGTAGCCTTCCCCTGCCATGCCAACCAAGCCACGCCCACCAAGCCCACAGAACCGGTAGTAAAAAAAAATCGAATCCCACCACTGGGACAATCTCTACCACAAGCCTGCCAGAGCAGCCCCTCCCCTCCCTTGGAGTACTCTAAGCATGTCTCCACTCTGTTCTCTTACTTTTCCTCAAGGTTGAAACCAGAGCAGTTGCAGTTCTCTCCCCCATTAACCTCTCTCTCTCTTACTAGTGCTGTACAAAGCGTTTACAAGAGGAACTCACCTTTCCTTAAAGCATGAAAGCAGCTGCGTCTTTTGTAAGGTTGCCCCAGCTACCTCTGTGGGGGTGGGGGTGCACAAATGAAGCCGCCCCACCACCAGTGTGAAGAGGGATGCTCTCCCTCACGCAGCCATGCTTTGTGGAAGCACCTTTTTTGCGTGACCAGAAGGGAGGTGGGCTTCAGAATGGACCTCACGTCAGCTTCCGTTAAAGGCAACCTTCTCACCAGCAAGGGATGCCCCAAAGGTACTTTTCCCAAAAGGCAACCGGACTTTTATTTTCTCCCGAGGACATTTTGCTTCTCATCCAAGAACTGAAGAAGCTTCTTGGATGAGAAGCAAAATGTCTTCGAGGAAAAACAAAGTCCAGTTGCCCTTTTGAAAATGAACTTTTGGGACAACCACAAGTGGATGACTGACAATCTCCACAGACACTACCAAGGGGCCGTTTTCTGATAATATAATTCTCTTACTTTTTTTTTTTTTGGTCCTCCTTTAATAAATACTACTGACAGCTCTGATCAAATGTCTTGCTTAGCAAAACGGGCCTTGCTAGGATTACATATTCCTAAAAACTAGCAATAATCTGGTATTCCCAACAAACAAGTGATCATTTGCAACCTTTTAGAGCAGTGATCCACAACCATTTTTATGCCGCGGCCTGGTACCGGCATCAGCTGGGCGCCGCAGCCCGGTACCAGCGTCAGCTGGGTGCCGCCATCTTTTTTTTGATGAAAAAGTGCTTCCGGTGAGCTTTCTACCCGGAAAAGCTCACCGGAAGCACTTTTTCATCAAAAAAAGACGGCGGCGCCCAGCAAACCAGCGGCCCGGTAGGACTTGTTCCACGGACTGGTACCGGTCCGCGGACCGGTGGTTGGGGACCCCTGTTTTAGAGGGTCGCTGAGGTCACTTGGAAGTTGGTTTGTTTCCTTAGGGTCACCTGAACAGTGCATAACACAATACTTTCAATAGTTCCAAGAAGGCTCCACACCCATTTGCGCCACTCAGGTGACCCTGAGGACACAGACAAACCTCCAAGCGGCCTCAACGACCCTCTAAAATGATGCATATGACCAGCTGTCTGCAAGGAATGTAAATCCTTCCGTTCCCTGCCATCCAATTAGAGCCGAAGAAGCTTATTAGATGCATAGCACATTTTTCCTGATTTTCATTCGCCGCTGACAAGATTTGTGCAAGAAACTTACCAAAAGAGTAAAACAACAGTCCTGTACCGAGGACAATGACGTTAGTGCTCCAGCCGATTAAAAGGAAGCCAGGAGCTGACAGCATGATTGCCTGTCCAGGGAAAATTAAAAAAAAACCAAAGGAATCAGAAATCTCCTCATTGGTCATCCCTTTTTTGCCACAGTTATTAAGTAAATCACTCCATTTGTTAGTAGTTAACACCTGGTAGGGGACCGTGAACCACAGGTCTAAAATACCCAACTTAGATACAGCTGGTGCTCCATGTAAAAAAGCTCACTCAGTAAGTGCTCAAAAGTTATAACGGCACCGAAGAAAGCGATTGATGACCATTTTCCCCCATTGCAGCTTTTGGTCCCATGATCAAAACTCAACTGGCTCATATTTACGACGGTCAGAGCGTCCCAGGGTCACGTCATTCCCCTTTTGTGACCTCTCTGATAAGCCAAGTCTGGGAAAAACCAGATTCCCTGAACAACCGGGTTACCAACTTTTTAAGAACTGCAGCGATTACCTTAACGGTGGGCAAGTAAGGTCGTAAAACGAAGGCAAAATTCACTTAGCAACTGTCTTGCTCAGCGACAAAAATTTCAGGCTCAGTTGTGGCTGTCAGTCGAAGACTGCCTGTGCCAATCTTTTCAAGAAAGAGGCTGACTCGTTTACCGACGGACGGTGTCGGACTCTTGAGTTCGCTACGGAGCCTGTCAAGCTCTGAACACGCCTCACAGCAAGTCAGCTGGCCATGGAGAATGTCGCCTTCTCTCCGCTGACACCGGATCTGTCTTGCTGCTTGTGTGCTAGGCGATGGTGTTGAAGGTTGCTTTAGAACAGGGTGTCCAACCTTGGCAAGTTTAGGACTTGTGGACTTCAACTCCCAGAGTTCCTCAGCCAGCTTTGCTGGCTGAGGAACACTGGGAGTTGAAGTCCAAGTCTTAAACTTGCCAAGGTTGGACACCCTGTTTTAGAATGACTCAGCAGAGCCGTGAGCCGCAGGATGGATTCTGAAGCAACTGCGGGGCTGGAAATGGCTCTTTTCATGTATTGATGTGGTGCATGAGGGAGTTGGGGCACCTATAGGTCAGGGATCCCCAACCTTTTCGGCCGCGGCCCGGTTCCGACATCAGCTGGGCGCCGCGACCCGGTACAGCGTCAACTGGGCGCCGCCATCTTTTATGACGAAAAGGCGCTTCCGGTGGCGTCACGGGCGCTGTTCGTCATAAAAAGATGCGGCGCCACGCTTCTGGTGAGCTTTTTCGGGTAGAAATGGCTTTCTACCGGAAAAGCTCACGAGCGCTGGCGCCGCCATCTTTTATGACGAAACAGCGCTTCCGGTGAGCTTTCTACCCGGAAAAGCTCACCAGAAGCGCTTTTTACCAAAAAAGATGGCGGCGCCCAGCAACCAGCGACCCGGTAAGGCTTGTTCCGCGGCCCGGTGCCGGTCCGCGGACCGGCGGTTGGGGACCCCTGCTATAGGTGATAAGTAAGCCTTAGATTAAACATGGTGAAGGTGGCACCAGGTGGGGGGTCAGTTATTGAGGGTCGGAATAGGTTAGGGATGTAGACATGTTATAGGGTTAACAGCATTAGGGATAATGGGTTAGGTGTGGCCAGAACTAGAACTGCCTGGGTGCGGTGCGGTGTGTCTCACAATAATGGTAATAAAACAAAGGAGCAAACTCAAACCCAACGCTACTCAAACCTTGCCTGGCTTTTAGCCATTTATTGTCAGAGAGGAGTATTCGTTGTTTGCTGATCTAATGAATAAGCCACCATTGCACTCCAAAAGGAGCTGGCGTTTGTATTCATTTCAGGACAAATCTTCAATACTCAAGGACCGGCTGAGAAATGGTTTTGTGCTCTTTCGGGTGGTGTCTGTGTGTTTCCGTGTGAACAGTGTGCTCGGCAGGGAACACAAAACTTAGCATCAAAGAATTAAAAAGATGTCATTTTTGAGCATCGTCGGAACACAGCGGAATCAGAAGGGCTCAAAGGACACTCACAATTTTAACCATCCGCAGTTCCGCTCCTGGCGTAATCCGGCGGGTGTAGCCTCCCTGGATCACCGCCATAGTGACCCCGATGAAGAAAAACATCTTGCCTTGGTCCAGGCTAAAGACAAGGAAACACAAAAGAAATAAGTTGAAAACACAAAGGGTGGTCGTAGCAGGATGGACACAGCTGGATGGAGTCCCAGAAAGGTCACCCTGCTTCAGGAAGCACAAAAGTGATAGAGGTAGTCCTCGCTTAATGACCGGCTGAAGTTATAACCGCCCCAGACGTGGTGCTTTAATGACTTGCAAAAGGAACCGTCGCAAAACGCTTGCAAGCCAGTGATGCGATTGTTATCCGTTGTGTTTGGCAGTCTCTTTGCGCTCAACCGGGGGTGGGGGTTTCCAAATTATTTCCTACCGGTTCTATGTGCGCGCGCCTAACATGCGCTTTGCGTGCATGCGGAAGGCTCTGTCAGAGTTGACAGATCTGTAAGTTGAATTGTTTTTTAGCTCAGCTGAGGCACGGCATGTGATTCAGCTGGGCTAATAAACAAGGAAATATAGGAGGTAATGGCGGGGGCAGGTGGGCGGGGCCAAACAGAGGTGGTATTTGTCAGTTCTCCGAACTAGTCAAAATTTCCACGACTGGTAGGCCAGAACCAATCCAAACTGGCTGAAATGTCACCTCTGCACTTAACGGCTGGTTGCAATCATGCCTCTTGGCCTCTTCTCTGCTGGTTTCCCCAGAGTGTCACTGGGGAAGTCTTTGGCAGGAAAAAGCCAAAAGCTGTTTTTTGCCTGCTAAGAGGACCCCCGTCTTTGCAGGCTGGATAAATACCTGCTGAAGTGGAAGTGCTGATGGACAAGAAAACCCAGCGTGTACTCCAGGCCAGAGAACAGGAAGAGGTACAGGAAGTACACCAAGCCCAGGACCTGGAGACCTGCGGGAGGAATAAAACCACCAAGGCTGATGGGTAAACATCAACAAAACCTCTTTCCTTCGCAAACTTATGGGTTGGAATTGGTGTCAGGTGGGAAATTGTGAGGTGAGGGTCAGGAATGCTGACACTTGGAGTCAACCAGTCTTTCCGAATTATTATTGTTTTGCAAACCAGGTTAAAGACAGACCCAGCACAGAGGACTTAGTCCTACACAAAATATTAGAATGTGCGGAAATGGACATGCTTACATTAGAAACGAGAGAGAAGGAGAACTCCAAATGCTGCTCAATTTGGCATAAAGGGTATGAATGGTTAGAGCCGTGGTGGCGAAACTATTGCAGGCGTGGCATTACTGACAGCACGTGAGCACTCGCCCAGAAAAGGCCAACTACGCATGCGTGCGCACCGCCCGCTAGCTGATTGTCGGGTATGTAGCGCGCATGTGCAGGGGCGCAGTGGTGCGCAGGAAACATGCATGTGCAGAAGCGCACAGTGCAGATTGCGCAGGTTGTGCACGCATGCGCAGGAGGCATGGGGGGGACCCCCTGCGCATTGCCTCCTGGGTGATGGCACATGAGGACAAGCGGGCAAGCGTGCACGCAATTATCAGCACAGGAGCCCCAAAAGGTTAGACACCACTGCTATATTCCATTCCAAATAATTCCATATTCCCCATTCCATTATATTCTAGATTTTTTTTTAAAAAAAGAGTCATTGTCATAAGGCAGGGGTGTCAAACTCAAGGCTGTGGGGTGCTTTGATCTGAGCCATGAGGCCACCCTGGAACCAGCAAAGGACTGGCTCGCAGTGCCGTATGCCAGCAAAAATTGAATTTGGGAGGGCCATGTGTGGCCCTCCCAAGCTCCGTTTTCACTGACAGAGGGTTGCAGGACGCCGTCGCAGTCAGAAACGGAGCTTGGGAGCCTGTTTTCGCTGGCTGTGTGCTTGGGCCTCCACTGGTGCCCCCCAACATGAGTGACATTGAGCTGGCCACGCCCACCCTGGCCACGCCCACCCTGGCCCCCTGAGTTCAAACACAACCCTCAATGAAATGGGAGTTTTGACAGCCCCATCGTCAGGCAACCCCAGGACAGAAAACGGAAAAGGACTTGCCGTCTCTCGAAGGTCCTCCCATCTTCTGCCGCACTGCAGAGAACCGGAACAAGGCCCAGGGACTGATCAGGTCGAAGGCCGACTGAAAGCCAGATACCACGGAGGACACCTGCCCAAGGCAGAAAAAAGACACAGTAAGGGTGCCGGAGGGCATTTCCACCACCCTCCCGCACGCTTCCACACACAGGCTGCGTATCCTACACACAGCTGATGGTTACCCCAGCAACCCGGTACCCGCAATTTCAGATGTCCTTATCTATGTCTTCTAAATACCTCGTTTCCCTGAAAATAGGACCTATCCCAAAAGTAAGTCCTAGCTTGATTTTTTAAACTTGCGCCCAATATAAGCCCTACCCCCAAAATAAGCCCTAATTAAGATCCCTCCCACTCCAGAGTGCACGGATAAAAATTAAGCCAGGGTGGGGATGGGGGGGATGGAGCTGCCCTACTACTTACCTTTGGACAGGTGTAGCCAGGTCTCTCACACCTCAACACCTGCCTTGCCAGCCCATTTCTTTTGCAGACGGCAAGGCTGGCAAGGCTTCCCTGAAGGCCTCTGGAGCTGGTAACAAAGGTCAGGATCGATCCAGAGCTCTGTTATCGGCTGCAGAGGCCTTCAGGAAAGCCTTGCTGGCTGCAGAAGAAATGGGCTGGCAAGGCAGGTGTCGGGGTGTGCAAGGCCTGGCTACAACTGTCCAAAGGTAAGAAGTAGGGCAGCTCCATCCCCCCATCCCCACCCTAGAGTTATGCTGGAACACACACACACACACACACACACACACACACACACACTGTTGTGGTTATCCGGCAGCAGGTGCGGATGGCTGAGGAGAGCGAGGACTCAGATGAGGGGCCAGGACCATCAGGAAGTGGACTGCTGCCTCCAGAGATTGTTGGGGCTGGCAGCAGCGATGAGGAGGTTCCCGAGGAGCCTGTGCCAAGTGTGCATGCACGCAGGGCTGCTCGCAGGAAAGAGCAGCTGCAGCCGCAGCACAGGTGACTCGGGAGTAAGGCTGCAAAATAATGGCCCCTCCTTCAAGAAGATAAAAAGCCAGCTGTGAAGCGAACATTCTTTGCAGGAAGCAAAGACGTTCTGAAACTCAGCCTCATGGACATTGCAGTATCTTAGTTGGTATTGGAAGACTCTTGTGTTGTAAAATATTTCTAGGTAATCTGTTATTCTTGGCAGCCTTGCACAGTTTTGGCGAGGCTCGTGCTTATCAAAGTTAATTAGTTTGCAGCAGCCTTTTAACCGGGGATTCGTAAGAATCATTAAAAGGTTTCTGTTCCCGTTGGTTCATGTTTGTTTTATTGGAAAAGGGTTTGGGTCAAAATACATACACACACACACACTATATACATATACATATACATATAACATATACATATACATACACACACACACACACACACACACACACACACTCATTTCAGAAAACATATTACCCGTTTTTCCTTTGGGAGCGTCTCTGGCAAGCAGGTGAGGATGAACAGGAAATCAGCCACAGCAAAGATGGTGGCAAAGATGGCGGCTCTTGTGTAGAAGACTTGGTCCTTCTCCGTCTCCAGAGCAAGGAAGGCGCCCAGCATTGGCCCGAGGGTGAAGCCCAGGGAGAAAGCCAGCCCAATCATGGCCTGGAGGGAGGAGTCAGCAAATGTCCTTTTGGCTAACATGCCTCTTTTAAACAAGCTTCCAGAGCAAGAAACCCTGACCATAATCCCCTCCCGTGGTTTCTCCTGAATGGGCCCCGGTGTTCATAAATATTTTCAGGAACACAAAAAATGTTTTTTTTAAAAATGTGGGTGCATTTTCCTTTCTTTCTGTCACGTTCAGCAAGCTGCCTCACACTGATTCAGAGAATTATTAATCATGCACTAAATAATTATTAATGATTATGTAATAGTTATATTAATATAATTAATGCAATATATAATTAATTATAATTGTTATAATTACATTGCATTAATTATTAATATAATACGGGTGCTATATAATTAATGCTGTATTTTAATTATATTAATTATGTGATAATTATTAATAATGCACTAAATCCTGAATACAAACTGTTTCAACTTCTTCCCTCAAGGTGGCGTTACGGGTCACTGCAGGCCGAAACAACTAGACCCAAGACAAGGAAACCAGAACTGCAGTGATTCACTTAACAATATCATCATCCTCTTTTAATGACCCCTTTTAATAATCCCTTGCGGGGTGGAATCGGGGCTGGATTTAGCACAGTGTTTTAATGGCCGGATGCCTTTCCTGTTGCCAATGCGGAGTTTTGTTCTGCGGATACATTCTCATTGTGCCCAAAGAGAGAAATATCTGCCTCTAACTAGGATCAAATTCGCCGATTCTGTGTTTGATGCTGTGTGGTCCACCTGCCCACCCCGGGCTCTTACCTGTCGTTTTATTTCCTGCTTTTTCAACCTCAGCTGCTTTGCGCGGCACAGCCGAGGTTGAAAAAGTAGCGAAAAAAGAGGCATTTCAAACGCTGCGCACCTGCGCGCAGTACTTTTCAGCTGTCCGGGTGGCACAGCTGATGGTTTTTTTTACACGCGTGCGCAGCAAGACATGCATGCGCAGCAAAACGTAGTCAACTGAACCAGTTGTAACACTGGTTGAATCCCAACCCTGATTTTAATGTACGGTTAGTTGCTCCGAGTGGGAAAACAAGAATGGGTGGTTATATGCAGGCAGTCCTCGACTTACGACAGTCCATTTAGCGACCGTTCAAAGTTAACAACGGTACCGAAACAAGGGACGTACAACCGTTCCTCCCACTTAAATGACCCTTGCGGCATCTGTAGGGTCAGCTATCAAAATTCAGACCCTTTTGCAACCAACTCCTCTTTATGACGGTGGGGGAGGAAATCATGTGATGCCTTTTGGAGACCTTCTGCCAAGCAGTCGAGGGGAGGGGGAGGAAGCCAGACTCACTTAATGACAGTGGTTACTGACTTAACAACAGCAGCGACCCCCTCAACAATGGCAGCCAGAACAATCGTACAACGGGGTGAAACTCCCTTTAACCGAGGGCTCGCTTAGGAACAGAAACTTTGGGGTTGAATTGTGATCATACGTCGAGGACTACCGATAAGATGGTTGAGAGGCTAAGCCGTCATCCCTACTAAGCTAGCAACTGCATCGGAGAAGGACGCTTTGTTTCTGAAATGGTGTATTTCCTGCCTGAGCGGGAGGGGGTTGGACTAGAAGACCTCCGAGGTCCCTTGCAGCTCTTGAGATTCTCTTAGAAAGAAGAAGGACTCACCATGCCTTTGCTCCGAGCTTTCGGGCACGGCAGGTCCGCTATGACGGCCGTGCAAAGGCTGACGTTCCCTTTACTGACCCCGCCAAGGATCCTGGAGCAAAGGAAGAGCTCGAAACTCCCAGAAATGGCCCAGAGAGAATAGGAGGCCACCAGGCCGAGCTGCAAGTGGGGGGGGAGAGAGAGAGATTTTGGCCTCCTCAGACAAGAGTTATGCTGATGTTGGGAGCGGCTCCTTGGTTTCTTCCCCTAGGAGGAAAACGGCTCCAATACGTACAGGGAATCCTTGCCGTGGTTAGAAGGCAGGATTGAAGGGCTAACTCTGCCCATTGCCAGTAGTTCAATCCTGACCGGCTCAAGGTGGACTTAGCCTTCTGTCCTTCCGATGTCGGTCAAATGAGGACCCAGATTGTTGGGGAGGGGGGCAAGAGGCTGACTTTGCAAACCGCTTAGAGAGGGCTGTATAACTCTATTGCTACTCCCTTCCTTCCTTTTCCTTCCTTTTCCATTTCCTTCCTTTCTTCCTACCTTGTTGGCGCAGTACTTAGAATGCAGCATTGCAGGCTAACTCTGCCGACTGTCAGCAGTTTGATCCTGACCAGCTCAAGGTTGACTCATTCTTCCTTCCTTCCTTCCTTCCTTCCTTCCTTCCCTTCCCTTCCTTCCTTCCCTTCCCTTCCCTCTTTCCTCCCTCCCTCCCTCCCTGTGATTAGAATGCAGTATTGCAGGCTAATTCTGCTGGCTGCCAGCAGTTCAATCCTGACCAGCTCAAGTTTGACTCAATCTGTCTTCCTTCCTTCCTTCTTTCCTTCCTACCTACCTTTTAATATCCCTCCCTCCCTTCCTTCTCTTTAATCTTCCTCCCTCCCTCCTTCCCACCCCTTTAACTTTCCTTTTTCCCTCTCTCCCTCCCTCTCTTCTTTCCTCCTTCTGTGATGCTGCAGTGGTTAGTATTGCAGGACTAACTCTGCCAACTGCCAGCAGTTCGATCCTGACCGGCTCAAGGTCAACTCCGCTTTCCATCCTTCCGAGGTGGGTCAAATGAGGACCCAGATTGTTGGGGGCAAGAGGCTGACTCTGTAAACCACTTAGAGAGGGCTATAAAGCGGTATATAAGTCTAAGGGCTATGGCTATTGCCTCCTCTCCAGCTGAAACCAACATACCGCAGTGACCAGCAGGGCCGGTCGCCTCCCGAAGGAATCCGAGGCAGCTCCGGTGAGTGGTGAGGCCAGAAACTGAAGCAGAGAAAACAGGGAGCCGATGAAACCTGGAAGAGAAGATCAGAGGTGGAGATGCTCCGTTGGTTGCAGGCCAACTTCTGCCTACTGACCCCAACTTAGTTTACCTCATTGTTTCCCCACCACTAAGTAATGGGTTTAAAGCAGGGGTTGTCCAACCTTGGCAACGTTTAAGACCGGTGGACTTCCAACTCCCAGAATTCCAAAAAATTTGGGAAAAATTTGCTGGGGGAATTCTGGGAATTGAAGTCCACCAGTCTTAAACAGTGCCGAGGTTGTAATCGTTTTAAATAATGAAATCGGAGTGTTGAGTTGTCCCGCAGCGAGTTGGTGGTGGCGAAATTGTCCTATTCCATGCTGTTGAGTGTCAACTCCTAAAACATTTTGTATACACGTTTTATACTTGAAAACAGAAAGAAGTGGGGGGTTCAAAGAGTAGGTGGCGATGTGGAATCGAAAGTGCATTCTGTTCATGTTTTCTTCAAAGACTGATTGGATGACTGAAGCTTCTACTGCGCAAAAATCTAATTGGAGAACATGATCGATGACTCTTGGCTATGGACGTGTTTCGTTGGATGATACACCCAGAGGGGTGGGGGGTGGGGAAAGCAGGATCAAGGGTGACAGTGAATTACGTATCTGAGTCGTCTATGCCCAGGCTAATGCCAGAATGTTAACTTCTAATAAATCCGTTTTAGTTTTGGGAGTGTGGCTCAAGACTCACGATTTAATTGGAGTAACTGCCAGAATCCTGACATTGGGTTTTTCCCTCTGTGCCCTGCAGCCTCACCAGCTCTTGGGACACCAGAGAGGGCGGGGGGAGGGCAGGGTTGACTACCAATCTGGCCAGGGGGCCTCTCTCCAAGTCCCTCAAATGCCAGGCAGAGGTTTTCCTCCAGACTGGATGCCCAACAGGGGCACCGCCCTGCAATAAAGGGAATTTCCTACCTCCAAACAAGACACTGTTGTACTTCCTTTCTGGTGGAATGCCAAGGCTGCCACTGAACCAGTCCACGCCGGCTTGCACCCTCCTGTAGAGTCCATCCTGGGGAAGAAAGGAAGGGAATTGGGCAAGGGAGGGGAGGGTTAGGGGAGCCACCTCCAGCCCCCCATTCCTTTCTGCCGGAATTCTTTTGGTATTTACTGGCAGTTTTCCAGTATTTGAGGGGCTGCCCCAAAGAAGAGAGGGGGTCAACCTAACCCCCACTACTTTAACCTCAAACTAACCACTATTGACCTCACCCCATTCCTAAGAGGTCTGTAAGGGGCGTGCATAAGCGCACAATCGTGCCTCCCGTCCCTGTCCTATTGTCCCCATTTATTCCTACCTATTTCCTGTATTCTTACTCATGTTTATACTTATACCTATTATCTTGTAAGCGATTGACCAATCAAATCAAATAAATAAAAAATAAAATAAAATAAGGAAGGTTAGTTTAGGTTTAGGAAAGGAAGGAAAGAAGGAAGGAAGGGGGAAGGAAGGAGAACAGGGAAGGGGAAGGAAGGAGAGAAAAGAAGGGAGGGAGGGAGGAGAGAAAAGGAGGGAGTGGGAGAAAGGAAGGAAAGAAGGAAGGGGAAGGAAGGAGAACAGGGAAGGGGAAGGAAGGAGAGAAAAGAAGGGAGGGAAGGAGGAGAGAAAAGGAGGGAGTGGGAGGAAGGAAGGAAGGAAGGAAGGAAGGAAAGGAAAGGAAAGGAAAGGAAGGAAAGGAGAGAATACCCATTCCTAAGAGGTCTGTAGGGGCGTGCATAAGGGCACCATCATGCTTCCCATCCCTATTGCCTCCAAAAGTTGTGGGTGTTTCATCGATGGAGGTTTTTAAGAAGAGACTGGGCAGCCAGTTGTCTGAAATGGTAGAGGGTCTCCTGCTTGAGCAGGGGGCTGGAGTAGAAGACCTCCAAGGTGCCCTTCCAACTCTATTCTGAATTGAGATCTAGTCCTGCCTTAGTTTGTCTCTCTCAGCACCAACCCCTTCACAGGGTTGTTGTTTGGGGGGGAAATAGGAGGAGGAAGGTATGTTGGATATATTTGAGTTATTTTTGAAATTGATAAAGGTGGGATATCAATCAATCAATCAATCAAATCACCCCAAGATGGAAAGCAGACTGTTCTGTCATTTTCCTAACCCCAGAAGCACCTTCCACTCCCCTAACAAAACATCACTTCAAACAACCACCCCACCAAGTGCATCCTCTGTATCGCAGTCTTTTCCCCCCTTGCAATATATCAAATAATCTTCTCATATTTCACCTCTTATCTATAAACAAAGCTTCAAAGCTTCATCATTCAGTCCTGACGTCAGCCAGAAGTCCAGAAGAGTTCCAGGAGAGAATGCATCTATTTTAGCCACGATTAAATAAACTGTCATGCCCCTGGTGGAGACTGACTCTGAGGGAGAGGAGGAACAGCCCAACATGGAGTGGAAGTGTGGCTCTGGAGGTTGTGGAGGAGGCTGGGGAAGGACAGAGGCCGGCTGGGCAGTTAGAGGAGGACCCAGGCCCATCCCCTCTGCATCCTAGGACACGCAGGGAGGAGAGGATAAAGGAGAGATGTGGTCTATTCGGAAGGAGAGGGCCTTGATTCTCTTCACGGGCTGCAGCTGTGACAACTGGATAAGAGGACGGACATGGGCAAGCGCTGGAAACAAACCATGGAAATATCTCTAGTTTATGGTTCGTCTCTAAGTTTGGCGTCCTTCCCAGTGTGTGTTCTGTTATCTGTGGACGTCTTCCAGACCTTATCTTGCTTGGTTTGTGTTGCTTTTTTCCTTCTTCTTGTAACTGTTTGTGTGGGAGTTTTTTGTCTTCCATCAAGGATATTCAGAGCTTGGAAGCAAAGTGAAGGAATAAAAGGGGCTTCACCTGTTTTCTGTGACTGTGACTTCTGTTTGTATCCCACCATGATAAACCAACTTTAGATACCTTCCCTTTACGTTACTTTTAACAATCTTAAATGGTATTGTTTTTGTTTTGTATTCCTTCCCTTTACTTTTAATCTTCTCAAATAAAGTCCCAAACGCCCCCAGCTTTTTCCCTTCTCACAAAATTCTTCGCAACTTTAAAAGATCTTGTGAAGTGGAACTTCCGGTTGCAAGGCTTCGGCGGCGGCAAGAATCCGCTTCTCTGCGGGTCCCCGTTGTGCTCGCCGCTGAGGTACCCCCGATCCAATTGGATTTGGGGGTTGTCACTGCCCCGAAGAGGCAGTGGAAGACAGAGGAGATCCGGGCAGGGGTCTGGGGATATCGCACCCCCTTTCCCCAGCCGGCTAGACTCCTTTTTCCTGAGGCGGTGGAGCGGCTGTCAGAAATGGCAGCCACAAAGGAATCTTCAACCGGATAAGACTGTGCAGGAGGAAGACAGAAGGAGAAGTTTTCTTGGCTGAACCGGGACATTAAGTTACTTTTAAAACACCCTGGAAGCCTGACTTTCGGATTGATACATTTGTTTCCAAAAGAAGTTTGTTACCGGCGGCGAAAGTGCTGAAGGAAAGTTCACTCCCCTTCCTTACGGAGAAAGCAAATGAGCACAGAAAAACCTGCTGCTTTGAGGTAAAAACAAGCTCTTTGTTATAAGTGGGAAGGAGAGGACTAAAAAAAAAATCTTTAAAAACTTGTTGGAGGAGACGCTTTGAAGATTATAAGACCAACAACTAATTGTAATACGGCTTTAAAATATATTTGGGATTTTGCCCCAGGAGGAAAAGTTGCAAAGAGAAGAAGAGGAAATAATTTCTGTCTGTTTGGATTGTTTGATAACTTTGACATTTGCAAATTACTTTAAGATTAAAAACATCTAGGTTGTTCTTAAAAATTTACAATGGCACCATCTGTGGATCAACTAAAAATGGAATATGAAAAATTAAAAGAAAGAGAACAAAATGGCAAGAATTCATTGGGAGCTGTCTTCCACTTTTTAGAAATGGCAGTTTCTACGTACCAGCAAATACTTGAGGAAGAAGGAGAACGAGAAGAAGAAGAAGAAAAGGAAGCCATTTTTAATGGACAAAAAAGTTCGATTAAGAAAGAAAATAGGAAGAGAGGAAGGAAAAATGAGAATTTAAGATTCAATAAAACAACCAAGAAAAAGAAAAATAAGGTGAAAAAAAGGTATAATGTTAGAAAGCAATTGAAAAGAGAATTACAACAGAGAGGGGAAGCTAAAAAGGTGGAGGTTAGGAGAGGGGGGGGGCAAAAGGATCAGACTGGAGAAGAAAGGGAGGGGAAAAGGGGAAAAAAGCCACAGTCTGAAACAAGATATCTTTTTTAGAGATAAAGGATAAAGGACAGTGTATAATTTAAGAAAGATTCTGCAAGAGTACATAAGATAGTATTGTAGTATTTGCATTTGAAATAGTCTATTGGAATATTATAAGATTTAACAAAATATTAAAATATTAAAATGTTTTATAATGATAGATTTCAATATTTAATAAAATATTAAAGAGAATGTGCAAAATGATTAATGCTTAGTTATACTATTAATTAGAATTAGAATGGAAATTACATACTTAACTATATTATAAGTTTATTATTCTTTTTTTTTTCAAAATACAATATGTAGAATGTACTAAGCAGAATCAGGATAGAAATTATGTATTATTTTAAGTGTTACTTTAGGGAAAGGCGTCACACCTTAAAAGTGATTACAGGGGAAATTCTTTGCTAAAGAGAAGAGATAAATAGATGATTGGAAAAGAACGGACAAAAGATACAAACATAATGATTTTGAAATAAGGTGAAATAAATAATATATAATTAAGAGAGTGAAAAGAAGGGAGAAGTTATATAGAAAATATAGAATGGTTAATAAGATATGAATGGTATATAAGGTGAGCATGAACTTGATTTAGGTCTGTAAAAAAAGATGTAACCTGGGGCTAAGCCACTTTTCAAAAGAAGTTTTATGTTTTATGTTTTGTGTTTTGGTTAACTATGTTTTGATTGTGAATTAATAAAACCTTGGAAGAATAAAACGAAAGGGACAGAAATTTGGAAAAGACATGTATAAATGATAATTAAGGAGGTTTTATCTTTTTGTGTCTTGTTTTATGTTTTGTATTTTGTGTGTTTATGCTTGATTGAGAATTAACAAAACCTTGATAGAAAGAAATATAATTGAATAAAAGTGAAGGGAGAAACAATGAGAAATTTGGAAAAGATATATACGTGTTTAAATGGAAATGTGATAATGTGGAACTATGCCTTAAAAAATAATGCTTTATTTGCCTTGTTAAAACTTATAAGTAATTTTTGAGAAAGGAGGTTTTATACTTTGATGTCTTATGTTTTGTTTGTCTTTAAAACCAATAAAACTTGTTTTATTAAAAAAAAAAAAAAAAGATCTTGTGAAGTGGGGGGGGGGGACGGACATGGGGGAATTTTGCAAAGGTGTTTGTGTTGGGAAGATGCTGTGTGGAGTGTCTCTCCGAGTCCCTCCAACTGCTAGGCTGCCCTCTTGGGTTGCGTGACGGGAAGTCCCATTGTTGGCTTTTCTTGGACCAGGATTTCTATGTGTACTTTTCCAGAAAGGGGTTGCTGGTCTGGCAACCTTGAGGTGTTTGTTGCAGAGTCTGCAAACAACAATCATGTTGCATGGTGTTGCTTTCATGTTGCATGGTGTTGCTTTCTGTATGGAGTGTGTATCCTGACACTTCCTTTCTAAGAGGAGGGAAGAGTTTCACACTCCAGCATGCCATTTCAGCATTTCAGCCGTTGGGAAGCTTCCTTATTTTAAGTTTCACAATTAAGAAACCCCGTGCCCACCATTCCTGCTCCTTCCCGCTGCTCAGATGAAGTGGTGAAGTGAAATGTCAATCAAATCAAGGCAAAAGACCGCACACACACACACAAAATTTAAAAAAAAAACGAGAACGTTAAGCCAGTTGCAAAAATATTGTCATATTGGAGACAAAACCCGGGTCTACCAAATATTGGACAAAAATACATATCTGGCTGGAAAAGATGATAAAGCAGACTATTGATTTAAAACCAGAAATATTTTTGTTGGGGATTTTACCTGAAACTTATAGGAAAGGGAAGGCATATTTAATTATCCATGTATTAACTGTAGCTAGAATTGTATTTGCACAAAATTGGAAGTGTGAAGAAATTCCTACCAATGACAATATGATTAGGAAAATATTAGAATGTGCAGAAATGAATAGATTAACACTAGCAATTAAGGAGAAAGAACAAGCAGAACATTATATGACATGAGAAATTTTTCTATCGGTGTTTATAGAGAAAAATGGAAGTTAGATTAGTGAAATATAGAAAATATGTTAAGATAGAGATGTAAACAATATGATGACTGTTACTGGTATGATTAGTAGACTTACTATGTTTAATACTATCCCTATATTCTTATTAAAAGAATATAGGGATAGTATTAAACATAGATTAATACTATAGAGGGAGAAATGAATATCATGATTGTAAAATTAGAAAAGCAATATTAATGTAATGTATACTTCTGTAAATTTAGATGGTTATTGCACAGAGATATTTGTACTCAGATGGCACACTGTTTAATGGAAGATGGAATGTTTACATTTAAAAAATAATAATAATAATAAAAACAAGACAGGATAGCAGTGTTTCAATATTTGAGGGGCTGCCACAGAGAGGAGGAAGGGGTCAAGCTATTTTCCAAAGCACCTGAAAGCCAGAAGGAATAATGGATGGAAACTGATCAAGGAGAGATTCAACCTGGAAATAAAGAGAAATTTTCTGACAATGAGAACAATTAACCATGGAACAGAAGTTTCCTTCAGAAGTTGTGGGATAATGTCCCTGGTTGTACTTGTGTTTTTTTATTATTATTATTCATAAACATTTTGAATACAGCGTATTGTCAGGGCATATCATTTCCAGAAAAGCCAAGAAAGAACAAAAAGAAATATTAACCTATATACTAATAATAATAATAGTGAAACAGAATAGCTTTGACTAGATTTCTCTTGATATTAGCTTATTTATAATTCTGTTGGTTGTATTGGCATATTTGTAATGTTAAACCACCTTTAAATTTAATTCATGGATAGCGACAATCTTTCTTCCTCTAATTTCTACCTCTTATCTCTAACCGCTCCTAAAATCTATTCCATCTTAAGTAGTATTCTGTGTCTTCAGATAATCAGATAATAATAGATTTTTTAAATTTTTTTTACCAGATTTGGTTCTATTGCACTTTATTCATTTATTTGATTCTTTTTGTTAGTTTTTATTGTTTTTTATTTTTACTTTTTGTTTTAAATAGGGTTTGACATTAAGCCGCCTTGAGTCGCCATGGGCGAATAGTCAGCAATGTAAATTAAATAAATAAGTAAATAATCAGAGTTGGAAGGGCCCTTGTAGGTCATCTAGTCCAACCCCCCCACCTAAGAAGGAGCCCCTACACCATTTCTGACAAACAGCAGTCCAATCTCTTCTTGAATGCTCCAAGTGATGATGCTTGAGACCTTCAAGAAAAGATTGGACTGGCATTTTAAGTAGTATTCTGTGCCTTCTTCGTCCTTTATTTTTAATGTTGATCCATCCATCTCTGCACAGCCTAATATTTTCCAAATTACATCCTCATCTGATGGGAGCGTTCTAATTTTTCCAATATTGTGCAAATGCTACGGTCAAGACACACTGTGATGACCCAGGGTGGGATACAAAATAAACAGTCACAAAAACAGGTGAAGCTCCTTTTATTCCTTCACTTTGCTTCCAAGCTCCGAATATCCTTGACTGGAGACAAAAAAACTCCCCCACAAGCAGTTATGAAAAGGAGGAAATGCCATTTAAACTAAAAATACCTATAAATTATAAATAGAAAAAACAACACAAACCACACTGAAGCAATTAAGAGAACCAGGCAAGATAAGGGCTTGAAGACGTCCACAGATATCAGTACACACACTGGGAAGAGAAGAATAGAATAGAATAGAATAGAATAGAATAGAATAGAATAGAATAGAATAGAATAGAATAGAATAGAATAGAATACTTTATTGGCCAAGTGTGATTGGACACACAAGGAATTTGTCTTGCTGTAAATACTCTCAGTATTCATAAAAGAAAAGATACATTTGTCAGGAGTCGAGAATCATAAGGTACGACACTTAATGATAGTCATAGGACACCAACTCAGAGAGGAACGACAGATCAGAGATATTTCCACACTGTTTCCAGCACTGGCCCATACGCATGTCCGTCCTCTTAACCAGTTGTCACAACTGCAGCCCATGAAGGGGATCAAGGCCCTTTCCTCCCCTGTAGACCATGCCATTCCCATCTCTCCCTTATCCTCTCCTCCCTGCATGCCCTAGGGTGGATAGGGGATGGGCCTGGGTCTTCCTCTGACTGCCCAGCCGGCCTCTGCCCTTCCCCAGCCTCCTTCACAACCTCCAGAGCCACACTTCCACTCCCTGTCAGCTGTTCCTCCTCTCCCTCGGAGTCCATCTCCAACAGGGGCATGACACATGCAAAAGTGTGTATTCGCAGTCGCAACGTTTTAAGAAGGGCCAAAAACGTTGGAATCGATGCGGCTTCGTTTTATTTTATTTTTTACTCACGTCATTCTTGCTGAAATGATCCAGGATGGAGGGCAGGAGGGGCAAAATCAGGGTAAAGCCCAGCAGGTCGATAAACAGCGCGAGAAACACGGCAAGAATGACGCGGGAAGAGTTTTCCTCTGCCCTCCGGGTGCCAGGGTCCCCTTGTGACATCTTCTGGAGGAGTCCTCTCTATGGTCAACGAATGGTCTCAAAACGTCAACTCCGGCTGGGGGATTCTGGGAGTTGAAGTCTTCGAGGTCTTGCCAAAATTGAAGACCCCTGCAATACAAAATGAGAGTCATCGTTGGGGCAGAGATGTGGATTTGTTCCCCGGGGCACATAAGTTGGACAGAGGGAGAGAAAGGAAGCTGGAAGTAGCTGGGATTTCCTGAGAGCTTTGACAGGATGGAAACTGAACAAGGAGAGATTCAACCTGGAAACAAGGAGAAATTTTCTGACAAGTGAGGACAATCAACCAGTGGAACAGAAGTTGCCTTCAGAGGCTTTCAAGAAGAGACTGGACTGCTATTTGTCAGAGATGGTGTAAGGTCTCCTGCTTAGGTGGGGGTTGGACTAGATGACCCACAAGGTCCCTTCCAACTCTTATCATTCAATGGAACAGAAGTTGCCTTCGGAAGTTGTGGGAAAGCTTCATCCCTGGACGCTTTCAAGAAAAGATTGGACTCCCACCTGTCAGAAATGGTTTAGGGTCTCCTGCTTGGGTGGGGAGGGAGGGTTGGACTAGATGACCTCCAAGGTCCCTTCCAACTCTGATTGTCTGATCTCTGTTATCTGACAGGCAATCCTCGACTTACAGGCCACCACTGAGCCCCAAATTTCTCTCACCAAGGCAGGAGACGTTTATTCGGTGAATTTTACCCCTCCTCCTTTGTGTATGATCTTTCTGGCCGCCGTTGTTAAGTGAATCACAGCCATTGTTAAGCCGGCATCAACCGTTGTTCTGCGAATCGGGCTTTCCCCATCGACTGCTTGGCTCATCGGACGGTCGCCCAAGGGGAATCACTCATCCCCCCCCCCCACACACACCAGGGATGCTGTCACCGTCATAAATACCAATCAGTGGCCCAAGTGTCCAAATATGGATCCCTTGACCGCTGGAGGGGGGAGGGGAGAGGCTGCAACGGTTGTAAGTATGAAAAAAACGGGTCCTAGTTTGCTTTTTTCCCCCAGTGCTGTTGAAAACTTTGAAGGGCCACTCAAGGAGGAACAGCTTAAGTTGAAGACTAACCTTTATGCCTTGTGTGTGTGTGTATGTTTGTGTGTGTGTGTGTGTGTGTGTGTGTGTGTGTGTGTGTGTGTAAAAATAGCAACCTTACAGCAATGGGGAAAAGGATATTGCCCCAAAGGAACTCAAGCCATGATGTTCCAGAGCCCCCAGAGGTGGAAGAACTGCAGTAAGTCATTCCTGGACACACACACACACACACACACACACAGCCTTACCATCCCTCCTTCACCAGCTGTGCCTCTCCCCCTCTCCGCAGGACGAGAGGGAGAGAGAGAGGGAGAGAGAGGGAGGGAGGGAGGGAGGGAAAGAGAGGTGAGAGAAAGAGGAGAGAGAAAGAGAGAGGGAGGGAGAGGAGAGAAAGAGAGGAGGGAGGGAGAGAAAGAAAGAGAGGAGGAGAGAGAGGAAAGAGAGAGGGAAAGAGGGAGGGAAAGAGAGAGAGAGAAAGAGAGGGAAGGAGGGAGAGAAAGAGGGGAGAGAGAGTAGGGAAAGAGAGAGGAAAGGAGGGAGGGAGGGAAAGAGAGAGGAGAGAAAAAGAGAGGGACAGAGAGATGAGAGAAAGAGGGAGAAAGAGAGAGAGAGAAAGAGAGAGAGGGAGAGAGAGGGAAGGAGGGAGAGAGAAAGAGATGCCAGGAGGGATGGGAGACCACCAGGAGACCCCCGCGGGAGGAGAGAAGCCCCCACCTACCCCCATCAGGAGAGCCCACCTCCAGCCCGACGAGTCCCGGGGGTTGCAGCCCGGCCTCTCTCTCTCCCGCCTGCCTGCCTGCCTGCCGTGCCAAGCCCAGACAACTCCTTCCTCTTCCGGCCGGGCTTGGCCGGGCTGCGCCCCAGGAGGGGCCGGAGGGGACCCCACCTCCCACCCCGGCATCCCCCCGCTCTCTTGCTTGCCGGGCTCGGTCGGAGCTGCGGGGCTCGAGCCTCCTGCTGCTCCCGGGAAAAGCGCGGCGGAGACCGGGCGGAGGGCGCGGAGAGAGAGAAGCAGACACACACACACACATACACACAGCCGGCCGGGCTGACCTTGGGGAGACGCCGCGCCCTCAGGTCCCCGGAGGCTGCCTTGGCCGGGCGTCGGCCGAGAGATTTCCATCCCCTGCCCTCTCCCCCAGGTGCGATCCGCGGAGCCGCTTTCCCCCGACCGACTTCCGTGAGGCGTTGGCCGCCGCCCTGGAGTCAAAGGCAGCAGCAGCAGCAGCAGTGGCTCCTGCGGGATCCGAACTCTCAATTAATCAGAATAGAGCTGGGGAAGGGGCCTTGGGAGGACTTCTCGTCCAACCCCCTGCTCAAGCAGGAGGCCTTAAACAATATCTATCATCTATCTATCTATCTATCTATCTATCTATCTATCTATCTATCTATCTATCTATCTATCTATCTATCTACCTACCTACCTACCTACCTACCTACCTACCTATCTATCGCTATTCTCCATCCATCCATCCACCTATCTATCGCTATTCTCCATCCATCCATCATCTAATTATCTATATTTATCTATCCATCCATCCATCATCTTATCTATTATCTATCTATATTTATCTATCCATCCATCATCTATCTTATCTATTGTCTATATTTATCTATCCATCCATCCATTGCTATTCTTCATCCATCATCTTATTTATTATCTATACTTATCCATCCATTGCTATTCTTCATCCATCATCTATCTTATCTATTATCTATCTATATTTATCTATCCATCCATCCATTGCTATTCTTCATCCATCCAGCATCTATCTTATCTATTATCTATCTATATTTATCCATCCATCCATTGCTATTCTTCATCCATCATCTATCTTTATTATCTATATTTATCTATCCATCCTTCCATCTATCATCTAGTATCTATATTTATCCATCAATCCATCCATCGCTATTCTCCATCCATCCATCTTATTATCTATCTATATCTATCCATCATCTATCCATCATTATTCTCTATCCATCATCTATTTTATCTATATTTATCCATCCATCCATCATCTATCACCCACCTACCTACCTACCTACCTACCTGAATAGAGTAGGAAGGGACCGTTGTTAAGAGAATCCTTTGTCGCATGGGAGGGTTAGGTGGAATCCGGCTTCCGTCCCTTGAGTTTGCTTGTCGGAAGGTTGCAAAAAGAGGAATCATGTGACACCCCCACAGCCCCACCGGGACTCAACCCCCCGTCGTACGGAGGAACCAGTTGCAAAGTTCCAATTTGGATCACGTCCCCGTGGGGATATACTGCAAGGGCTATGAACGGTGGGCGGAAAAACCCCCCGATCCTAAGGCACATTTTCAGTGCCGTCATAATTCAGAACGGTGACTCAACAAAGTCGAGAACTCCCTGCATTTATGAGGAAAATTTGTATCGCTCGCTCAAGGCAACTCGCAGAAAATTAACAATGCAATGTGAAAGAAATAAAAATAAAAAATAACACAAACACACACACCCTTGGCGATAATACACACCCTCAAACCAGCCATTTCACACTGGATTCCCCAGGCCCGCTGGCAAAACCACATCTTTGGGGTGTGGGAGCCGGTCTAATTTCTGGAGGGATATTATTCCAGAGGGAGGGAGCTACTACGGAGAAGGCCCTTCTTCTGGGTCCTGCTAGATTACCTCCTTTGGAAATGGGACCCGCAACGTTCCTTGCCTCCTCCCGGCTCTAATGGGTTGGGTTGATGTAACTGGCAAAATTCAGGGAATAGCGGCTGCTTGGATGCTACTGGCTGCTGCTGGCATTTATGTCGACCTTGGTTTTCAACTGCTCTGTGACAATTTCCCAGGCAGTCTTGCAATCCCTTGCCTTGCTGCCTGGGAAAGGGGAAGGTAGGAAATGTAAGCAGGGAAGGGAGGTGGATTTCTGATGCTCCCTGCCAGTTTCTCCACGAGAAAACCCAATGGGGAAGCTGGCAGGAATTTTGGAATTCTGTAATCTGGTCCTTGCTCTCCTTGGAATCCTTGCCACCAGATCCCTGGATCTGGTGCTCACCGGCTCTCCCTCCATGTGTAATGCTGCCCTTCTGAGTAAGCTCTGCCTTCCAGCCTTGTAATCCCACGTGCAAGTTGCGTTCTCATTGTGCCCGTGATTTCCCTTCCTGCAGCCAGCCAATCCACAGGGCTGGTGGCCCTCGGTCCCTCGAAGCTGCTGTAGCCTCTGGCCATGCGAAGAGTGGATTTTGGTTCTATCACTAGCAAGGGGGGCAAGCTCAAGACCGGCAGGCAAGTGCGCCGATTCTGAAAAAAATTAGCCACAAACGGAGGCAAAACGGTATTCAAAACATAATCAAATACATTATACAATTTTATTTAGGAACAAGAATGTATATTTTTTAATCCAGAAAAGAAAGAAAAACAACCTGTTGCCCTTATTTAAAATGATTCAAAAATGTTCCAGGAAATTCTGGAAACATTCTTGGTTCTCTTCCGAGATCCGGGAATATTTTAACGCTTTTTCCTCTTGAGTGCTTTCCAATCTCCTTCCTGCTGAGCGAGGCTTTGGAAGAGTTGCTTCACTTTTCTTTTTCTTTCAGAATCCCTGAAAAATATATAAATATATAATAAATACAGTATATAATAAATAATAAATTATATATATCAAACTGCAATCAAACTGCAAGTGAATCATTTTATATTTCCCTATATGAGAATGTAGCACACACATGCACTGTGTTATTTTTTTAGCATCTTATGACTGTCACTTTGTGGTTTGTATCTTATGATTTATGGTGATTATATTATGATCATGATTTATCAGTTTGTTGCTTTTATACACACTGAGAACGTATGCACTGGAGACAAATTCCTTCTGTGAGTTCAATCACACTTGGCCAACAAAGAATTATGTCCTGTCCTGTTTCTATCCTATCCCTATATTCTGTTCTATTCTATGCTAACTGGATACCTGGTGCTTTGCTACAAAACTATGTGGTCGGGCTTAGTTTTGGGGGAGGAAAATAAGGGGGGGAAAATTCTGCCTCTGCCTGCCAGCATCCACCGGTAGTCATCTGGCTAGCGTCCTGTCAGCGTGTGAGAGAATTGAGGGCTGTTTAGAAACTGAAAGAGTATTTGCTGTGTGAGCAAGGAGGAGACAGCAAGGAGCCTGGGCGTGGCTTAGCTCAATTGTTCTGTACTAAAGCTGCTTGGTGCTGCTGTGAAACTGAAAGTCCCCTTCTCTGCTGGTGTTTTGCATTTGGAACAGATTTCTTTCTGGGGGGGGGGGGGTAGAACTCCTTAGCATCAGAGTGTGTTAATAATAATAATATAGGAAATACTAAATGCTCTGATGGTCATTTGGAAAAATCCTTTCTTCGTGAGCACTTAGAAGCCAAGACGAAAATACGTGCCCAATTTCAAGTTTGTAGGCTTTACGGTTCTGGAGATTTTGTGATGTGTGAGTAGTATTTCACTTTTTTATACATACATACATACATACGTATTATTCTATTCTATTTTCCATTATTCTATTCTATTTCTCTGTGTGTATGTATGTGTGTGTGTGTGTATGTATACATATATATATGTATGTATGTATGTATGATGTATGTGTGTGTGTGTGTGTGTGTGTGTGTGTATATATATATATATATATATATATGGATCTTTGGTTATTCGGGTTTTCTCCCGCGTAAGATTCAAAGTATCTAGGCAACGTTTCGGCGAGGTCCCACTCGCCATCTTCAGGCTGGTGCTTTCGGCTTAGTGCCAGTGCAAGCAGTGTGTGACCGGAGCTGCCATCTCTCTATATATACAAGTGGTGGAGGATGGTGTGCTGGGCTGGTTGGCTGTGCTGCAGCCTCTTGATTGGTTGATGGAGTTGATGTTGGTATAATGGGCTGTGTAATGGCCTTTTGTTGTAGAGATATCCTGGATCTTGTGCTGTCATCTCCTGGGTCGTTAGCCTCTTGTGTTTTAACGGCTTGGGTAATGGGTTGTGTGATGGGCTTGTGAGTTCTTTTGTTGTAGTATCCTGGGTCTTGCGTTGTAATCTCCTGGGTCGTTTGTGTTTTGATCTCTTTTCGATTAGCCTCCTGTGTAGTAACAGCTTGGGTAATGGGTTGTGTGATGACCTTGTGAGATTTATTGCTGTGGTATCCTTGGTCTTGTGCTGTGATATCCTGGGTCATTTGCTGTGTTGTGACTTCTTGAGTTCTTGAGGTGTAATTTCTTGAGTTTTCTGATGTGATGTCCTGAGCGGGTGGCTGTGATGTAGCATTTTGGGTTTTTAATATGGCTTTGAGTTTGGGGTCTGGGTCTGTGTTCATTTGGCTTCGAGTTCGTGGTCGTGCCACATCTTCATGGTGGGGGTCAGTTCGCTTCATGTATGGTTCAGAGGAGTTTGAAGTGGGTAGTGATGCAGCTGCAGTACGGCTTCTGGTCTGTGGTCGTGTCTCATCTTCTGTGTGGGTGTGAGTCTGATTTTTACGTGGAAGTGTGGTGGTGGTATCTTGTGTGGCCCTCATGGGTGTGGGTCTGGTGTCATTTATCATGTTGGGTACTCGTCTGTTCATGAGGGCGGGTTTCCAAATGGCTGGTAAGCGGGAGGTGTCATCTCTTTTATTCATGCTGTGTGGGCGTTTTCTATCTCTATGGCTTCTCTGATTATTCTGCTGCTGTGGTGTTCAGTTTTGGCGATAGTTCTGGTATTTTTAAAGTCAATCTCATGTCCTGTGGCTTTGAGGTGTTGGACCAGGGAAGAGGTTGGTTCTTCTTTTTTGATTGAGTTCTTATGTTCTTCAACGCGTGCACTTATTCTTCTGTTAGTTTGTCCAATGTATGTGGTGAGGCAGGCAGTGCAGGGGATTTCATATACTCCTTGGTTTTCTAACTCGATTTTGTCTTTAGGGTTTCTTAGGATGGTGGATATTTTTCTGTTTGTGCAGAATGCTGTTTTAATGTTGTGTTTTTGGAGGATCTTGCTGATTTTGTCTGTAGTGCCTTTTATATATGGGAGGAGGGCTTTGCCGTTATCTTGTTCTCTGTCTTGGATTTTGGTTGGGGTTTCTTTTTGGATTAGGTGGGTGATCTTCTTTCTTTGAAATCCATTGGCTGTTAGTACGTTGGTGAGAGTGTTTAGTTCGGTTTTTAGGTGTTGTTCATCAGCTAAGCATTTTGTTCTGGAGATGAGTGTCTCAGCTACGGAATTGATCTGTGCTGGGTGGTGGTGTGAGAGTGCATGTAGATAGCGGTTTGTATGTGTTTTCTTTTGGTAGATGGTGTGTCCTAGGGAGCCATTGGGTTTTTGTATACCAAGACATCTAGGAAGGGAAGTTGATTGTTAGCTTCTGTTTCCATGGTGAATTGTATTTTGGGGTGTAGGCTGTTGAGGTGTGTGAGGAAGTTGTTCAGTTTTTCTTTCCCGTGTGGCCAGATTATGAAGGTGTCATCTACGTATCTGAGCCAGAGTTTGGGTTTGTGATCATATTTTTTCTAGAGCTTGTGTTTCAAAGTGTTCCATGTAGAGGTTTGCGATGACAGGTGAGAGGGGTGATCCCATGGGTGCTCCTTCTATTTGTTTGTATTTTTGTCCATTGTAGGTGAAGTATGTATTGGATAGACAGTGGTTGGTCAGATCTAGGATGTGCTTGGGGGGTTGTATTTGTTTTGGATGGCTGTCAAGGCTTCTTTTATTGGCACTTGGGTGAAGAGGGATATGACATCGAAGCTAACTAGTAGGTCGCTGGGTTGTAAGTTTTGTTTCTTTATGATCTCGATGAACTGGAATGAGTTTCTTACATGTGAGTTGATGGATTCTGCATAGGGCTGTAGTTGTTTGGCGAGAAATTTGGCTAGGTTTTGTAGAGGTGAGCCTATGGAGCTGACTATTGGTCTAAGTGGAGTTCCTTCTTTGTGTATCTTGGGGAGACCATAAAGCTTAGGGCATCTGGATGATTTCTCTCTGGGTATGATTCTTTGCTGGATTTCTTCACTGAAGGGGGAGGCTTTTATTTTGGATCTGGTGGTTTTTTCTAGGTAGGTGGTGGGGTCTGTCTTTAGGGGTTTGTATGTGGGGTCTAGGAGTAGGTTGGTTAACTTGGTTTGGTAGTCAGATGTGTTCATAACCACTGTCGCGTTGCCCTTGTCTGCTGGTAGGATTATTATGCTGGTGTCTTCTTTCAGGTTACGTAGTGCAGTTTGTTCTTCTTTGGATAAGTTGCTTTTGGGTGGTTTGCTAGTGCAGAGGATGTTGGTGATTTCGAGTCTGATTCTATTAGCCTCATCAGGGTTGGTTTTGGTCAGGCTGGTTTCAACTCCACATATGATGGTTTCTGTGGGGATGTGTTTGGGAGCAACAGCAAAGTTGAATCCTTTTGAAAGGACCTTGGTTTCGGCTTCGGTGGCTCACACCCACACAGAAGATGAGACACGACCACAGACCAGAAGCCGTACTGCAGCTGCATCACTACCCACTTCAAACTCCTCTGAACCATACATGAAGCGAACTGACCCCCACCATGAAGATGTGGCACGACCACGAACTCGAAGCCAAATGAACACAGACCCAGACTCCAAACTCAAAGCCATATTAAAAACCCAAAATGCTACATCACAGCCACCCGCTCAGGACATCACATCAGAAAACTCAAGAAATTACACCTCAAGAACTCAAGAAGTCACAACACAGCAAATGACCCAGGATATCACAGCACAAGACCAAGGATACCACAGCAATAAATCTCACAAGGTCATCACACAACCCATTACCCAAGCTGTTACTACACAGGAGGCTAATCGAAAAGAGATCAAAACACAAACGACCCAGGAGATTACAACGCAAGACCCAGGATACCACAACAAAAGAACTCACAAGCCCATCACACAACCCATTACCCAAGCCGTTAAAACACAAGAGGCTAACGACCCAGGAGATGACAGCACAAGATCCAGGATATCTCTACAACAAAAGGCCATTACACAGCCCATTATACCAACATCAACTCCATCAACCAATCAAGAGGCTGCAGCACAGCCAACCAGCCCAGCACACCATCCTCCACCACTTGTATATATAGAGAGATGGCAGCTCCGGTCACACACTGCTTGCACTGGCACTAAGCCGAAAGCACCAGCCTGAAGATGGCGAGTGGGACCTCGCCGAAACGTTGCCTAGATACTTTGAATCTTACGCGGAGAAAACCCGAATAACCAAAGATCCACATACAAATACCCATGAGAACCTCAGAAAACATATATATATATATATATATATATATATATATATATATATATATATATATATATATATATATATATATATATATATATGTGTGTGTGTGTGTATTATTCTATTCTATTTTCCATTATTCTATTCTATTTCTCTGTGTGTATGTATATATGTGTGTGGGTGGGTGTCTATATATATATATATATATATGTATGTATGTATATATATATATGTATGTATGTATGTATGTATGTATGTATGTATGAATAGATATATATAAGTATGTATATGTATATTATTCTATTATATTTTCCATTATTCTATTCTATTCTAATTTCTAATTCCCTCTCTGATGGATATGTGTGTGTGTGTGTGTGTGTATATTATTCTATTCTATTTTCCATTATTCTATTCTATTCTTTTCTAATTCTCTTCTCTACCTCTACTCTACTCCATTCCACCCTTTATTCCTCTATTCTGTACTGTCTCATCCTGTCCCATCCTACTCTATTCTGACAGACCAGCAACCATGAATCAGAAACCTCATATCTGAAATGACCAAGTCCCCCATGCCTGCGACCATCGGTATTTTCCTCCACTTTTCTCGCGAAAGGCTAACCTTTCCATGACTTCTGCAAGCTGCATTTTGGCGAGGAACTGGTTGTCTCTGCGGATCTCGCGCACGGCCCCTTTCAGTTCCCGCCGGTGCTTGTGGACGAGGCGCTGCCGTTCCTGCTCTTGCTTACTGCTCCCTTGCTTCCGTCCGAATTCCAGCCTGAGAGGAGAAAAAGCGGCTTGTCAAAATGGCGGCGCTTCCAACTCCGCTCGGGGAGGACGGGGCCACTTCCGCTGCATAGTAATTTCCAGATGAAGTGGACCTCTTGATTCGACTCCGTAGTTTTTAGGGGGAAAAGCATACGAGATGAGATACTTTTCCAGAGTATCTTAAGCTTTCGTTGCTTTTCATCTCTGAAAGTTGCACTATTTAAGTAAATTAGAGACAGAGAATTTCAGTCTTTGGATTATTATTTTTTAAAAATAAAATTGACCATAGTATTCAATGGAGTGGTGGGGTGGCCTAGAGGTGGAGCTCTCACCTCAGGAGTCTTGTGAGTTCGATCTTAGGTAGAAGCAGAAATTTCTCTCTCTGGGCACGATGACAATATATCTGATAGAAAAAACTCAGCACTGGTGATAGGAAGGGCATCCGGCCATTAAAACACTCTGCTAATTCAATTCACTTGCCCAGACTCCACTCCACAAGGGATTATGGGGTCAATAAAAGAAGATGATGATGATGATTGAATTTAAAACGGCAGATATTTCTCTCTTTGGGCACAATGAGGATATTATCTTCCGAACTCCCCTCTGGCAACAGGAAAGGCATCCAGCCATTAAAACACTCTGCTTGCTCCATTCATTTGCCCAGACTCCATCCCGCAAGGGATTATAGGGTCATCAAAAGAGGAGGGCGATGACTACAGTATTCAACGTACAACTTTGATGGTTCGAATAAATTTTCAGCAGCAGGAGGAGACACTGGATTACCGTCGATCCGTTTCTCCCTTGCATTAATCTGGATTTCAGCAGCCCCAAATCAGGACATTAAAAAAAAAAAAAACTGTCAGCCGAACTGGGCTTTTTAAATTTAAATTTTAAACATTAAATGTTACACACACTGTTTATTTCAGCGGGAGGGATCTGCTTCGAGATACTCACACCTTCACTATTTTCGGAGTGTACAGCTTCAAAGGGACTGGTTTCCTCTTGTCACAGACCAACGGGCGATATGTCCCAGGGACATCGAGTTTCTCCAGGACGCTCTGATGTAACTCCTAAATATCCCAAGAGATTTAAAAGGAGAAGCAGTCATGGAAAGATTTCATGCTGAATAAACAGGGAGTAGGGTGGAAAGGATATTGAGGTTGTTGTTTTTCCCCCCAGAGTATAGGTAATCCTCAACTTTCATTTAGTGACCGTTGGAAGTGACAATGAAAAATGTGACTTAGTGTTGTTCGCTGGCAGCCGGTGCAGATGGCAGCGGAATTGGACAGTGGGGAAGAACGGAGACCAGTCCAGGAGTCTGGAGAGGAATTGGACAAAGGTCCTGCATCTGATGCAGAGACGGGGCCAGGACCATCTGGGAGTGGGGTGCTGCCTCCGGAGCATCCAGAATCTCGCAGCAGCGAGGCAGAGGACCCAGGGGAGCCTGTTCCCAGTGCGTGTGCGCGCAGAGCTGCTGGAAGGCAAGAGCAGTTGAAACAAAAGGGGCGACTCAGGAGTAAGGCTTGGAGGTGATTGCCCCTCCCATAAGGTATAAAGGACAGGCAAAGGTAGAGAAACCTTTGCAGGAAGCAAAGTCGTTTGCTCTGTTTTGATAAAACCTGGAAGCTCTGTGTGGACTTTATACTTCGGTTAGTTTTTTACAGTTCATTTGGCACTTTAGTTATTGGCAGCAATTCAAAGGAGAGAAAGGTGGGTGCTTATATCGATGGAGGCATTAAAGGAACTTTATTCTGTTTTTGTGACTTAGTTATTTTTGTGTCACGCCCTGGGTCATCACAGACTGCAACTGAATGATTGTAATTCGAGGACTACCTGGATTCGTTGTTTCTGGTGGCTACTTTCTCTGAAGGGGGACAGGAATTCTCGGCTATTTCTCAGGGACCCAACCCCCTCCTTACCTGAAGCTGTGCGGGATACTTGGTGGCCTGAAGCACGAGCGAGGAAAGCAGCAACCGGACAGGCCCCACGATTTCACGGAAGGATGGAAGCTCCCCATAAAGAACGGCACAGCGTTGAACCAGAGCCAGAGCCAGAGCCACGCATGACAATCTGCAAAAAACAAGCAGGCAGAGGTGTGGTTGGCACAGTTGGTCTGAAGGCTGACTCTGCCCACTGCCAGCAGTTCGATCCTGACCAGCTCAAGTTCGACTCAGCCTTCCGTCCTTCCGACGTCCATAAAATGAGGACCCAGATTGTTGGGGGCAAATAGGTTGTAAATTATTTAGAGAGGGCAGTAAAGCGAAGTAGTATATAAGTGTTATTACTATTGCCCTTCCTTCCTTCGTCTCTCTCCTTCCTTTTCATTTCCTTCCTTCCTTCCTCTGTCTCTCTCTTCCTTTTCATTTCCTTCCTTCCTTCCTCTGTCTCTCTCCTTCCTTTTCATTTCCTTCCTTCCTTCCTTCATCTCTCTCCTTCCTTTTCATTTCCTTCCTTCTTCTGTGTCTCTCCTTCCTTTTCATTTCCTTCCTTCCACCTCTCTTCCTTTTCATTTCCTTCCTTCCTTCTTCTCTCTCCTTCCTTTTCATTTCCTTCCTTCTGTCTCCTTTTCATTTCCTTCCTTCCTTGTCTCTCTCCTTCCTTTTCATTTACTTCCTTCCTTCCTTCTCTCTCCTTCCTTTTCATTTACTTCATTCCTTCCTTCCGTCTCTCTCCTTCCTTTTCATTTACTTCATTCCTTCCTTCCATCTCTCTCCTTCCTTTTCATTTACTTCATTCCTTCCTTCCGTCTCTCTCCTTCCTTTTCATTTACTTCTTTCCTTCCTTCTGGTTAGAAGGCAGTATTTATTTCAGGCTAAATCTGCCGACTGCCAGAAGTTCGATCCTGGCTGGCTCAAGGTTGACTCAGCCTTCCCTCCTTCCAAGGTCGGTAAAAGGAAGACCCAGATGGTTGGGGGACAATATGGTGACTCTGTAAACCGCTTAAGAGTAAAGCACTGTGAAGTGGTATGTAAATCTAAGTGCTATTGCTAGTCCTTCCTTCCTTCTGTGGTGGTGCAGTGGTTAGAATGTAGTATTGCAGTCTGTCTCTGCCGACTGCCAGCAGTTCGATCCTGACTGGCTCAAGGTTGACTCAGCTTTCCGTCCTTCCGAGGTGGGTCAAATGAGGACCCAGATTGTTGGGGGGCAAGAGGCTGACTCTGTAAACTGCTTAGAGAGGGCTGGAAAGCACTGTAAAGTGCTATATGTCTAAGTGCTATTGCTATCTTCCTTCCTTCCCTTCCCAGTGGTTAGAATGCACATTCTTTCATGAAGATGCTCCCTTAAAATCGTGGGAGACTATCTGCCAGTAGCAGCCCCTCTTCCCCCACCCACCCCCCAAATTGCCAGGTTCATAGAGGGAGAGTCCCCATCTCCCTCCTTAGGGCAAATGGGGAGGGTCCTGACTCCTGAGACCATTGTTTACAGCTGATATTAGAAAGATTATGTTTTTATCATGTGTTTTCATAGTATGACATCCAGATTCACTTTCTGGGACAGGAGCAGCTACTATGACTATTAATCTTCTCATCCCTCCTTATCACCCATCCCCTCCTACTTGTGACTGTATGACTGAAACTTTGTCCCTTATATCCTAATGATATATATTGACTGTTTCCTAGTATGATTTGATTGCTTATCGTACCCTATGGCTATTATTAAGTGTTGTGTCTTATGATTCTTGACTCTTGATGAATGTATCTTTTCTTTTATGTACACTAAGAGCATTTGCACCAACACAAATTCCTTGTGTGTCCAATCACACTTGGCCAATAATGAATTCAATTCAATTCAATTCAATTCAATTTTATTCTATTCTTATTGTACCCTATAACTGTTATTAAGTGTTGTACCTTATGATTCTTGACGAATGTATCTTTTCTTTTATGTACACTAAGAGCATTTGCACCAACACAAATTCCTTGTATGTCCAATCACACTTGGCCAATAAAGAATTCTTTCTTTCTTTCTTTCTTTCTTTCTTTCTTTCTTTCTTTCTTTCTTTCTTTCTTTCTTTCTTTCTTTCTTCTTTCTTTCTTTCTTTCTTTCTTCTTTCTTTCTTTCTTTCTTTCTTTCTTTCTTTCTTTCTATCTATCATCTATCTATCTATCTATCTATCTATCTATCTATCTATCTATCTATCTATCTATCTATCTATCTGCTAATCAGTTACAACATACCTCAGATTATTCGTTTCTATTTTGCTTTTTCCTGTTGATCTACTTAAAAGGTGGAGTGAGATATTTTGTTTTTGCCACGTTTCACTCCCTGATTTTTCACTGACCACAAGCAGGTTTGAATGTTTTCCTAGTGACACAAAAGGAGGCAGCAAAGAATAACCTGAAAGGAAAAAAAAAACAGACACAAATGTTAGTTTTCCACTCAGAATACTTGTATGCACTCACGCAGACCTTGCTCGCTATTTTTAAAATCTATATAAATGTATCAAACATTTCCCTGTACTTAGAAGTGTAAGAAATCAAAATGAAAGATGCACAAGGAAAAAAAGGAACCAGGAGTTTATAGATACAGCCTGGTAAACACAAGAGTAAAATATTTTTATATTGAGTATTTCATATTTTTGGACAATTCTTACAAGCATGAAGATTGTTTAACTATGTTTATGAAAAGCATGTTATTTTATAGACTGGCTGCTGTTAAAATTATTCAGATATATACATACATATATATATTATATAATAAAAAAGGTCAATATAAACAAACTACTTTTAAGATGTCTGTCAAAAATTGTGATGTACATTACTGAAAAAAGTGACTTATGACCATTTCCCCCCCCCACACACACACTTATGACCATTACTGCATCCCCATGGATTCATTCAACCAAGGTGGCCAGAAAAGTCGTAAAATGAGGCAAAACTCATTCGGCACGTTTCTCTCTTAGTAGCCACATAAATCCTGGACTCAATTGTGGCCGTTAAGTCGAGGACCACACCTGTACTGTGTCTTAAGAGGGGCCTTTCAGGAGTCCTGCCAGTGGTTATGGTAGTGGCGGTGCCAGGAAAGGGTTAAAGGGGGGAGGGAGAGAAAAGAGCAGGAGGGGCGCCAGAAGTCTACCTTGAGTTTCCTTGTTAGGTATCGCCAGGTGAAGGACTCCCAGGAGAAAATTGACCAGTTCTGGGACAAATCTTTGAGCCAGGGATGTATAGTCCAGGAAGAGACAGCAGACAAACAATCCTTTCACAATGTCTTGTTCCGTTCTTACGGCGCACTACAGAAACAGCCAGAATAGAGAAACTGTGATGACCCGGGGCGTGGCACAAAGGCAACTCAGCCAGAGAATAAGTATGTGTCCCTTTTATTAGCTCCCAACTTTGCCCCCAACGACCCGGTTACTTTTTGGTCTGAGAAAAAAAAACTCTCCCAGGAATCTGCAACAGCCTTTGGGCTGCAGATATTCCAAGCCAAAATGGTGTAAACAGAAAACTTTAAATTATGACTCCAACATGGCAAAATAAGATAATTAAATATGGCAGGGCAAGATAAGGAGATAAGAAGTGAAGTAATACGGCAGTACATTCAACCAGTTGGGAGGATGCCTGGAGCTGAGATAATAGCAGCCAACACTCAGTGAACTCAGCGTTTGCTCCCAACAACCGTCCCTCACATCTGCCTCTTCTTTAAACTCCCTCCCCAGGTAAGCCTTGTGAAGGGAATCAGGGCCCTTTCCTCCCCCGTAAGCCACGCAACCCACGTTGCTCTCTTCTCCGTTCCTCCCTGAGTGCCCTACGATGAAGAGGGGGTGGGCCTGGGTCTTCCTCCGAACTCCTTCTCCCTTGTTCTACCTCTCCCCTGCTCTGCCCAGCCAGACTTTGCCCTTCCCCAGTTTCTTCCACAGCCAACGGAGCCACACTCCCACTCCCTGAGGGTTGTTCATCTTTCTCCTCTGATTCAGACATGACAAAAACTTAAGGGACATGTAAACTCCAGGAGCTTGAACTACACCAGAATTCCTGATGGTTACTCATCCCAGGGCATCCCATGTAGCAGGACAGCTGAGGGGCAGCTGGCTGCAACTCTCCCCTTACTCCCCACCCTTGTGGCATAGGCCTTGAAGCCAGATGTGACCACACAGGGGGCAGGTGAAGGAGACAAAAAAGGTCAGCTGGGGGTTATAGGTAAATATGAGCCCAATGGCAAGGGCTGAATTTTGACCACATGACCAGGTTTCTTTAAGGTTGTTTGGCTTGGGCTTGCTGGGTTTTTATTCTTTGCTGATAGTGCTTTTTAAATTGTGTTGTTAACTGCCTCCAAAATTGTGTTTGTGAGATTGGCCACGACACCAATTCATTTAATTAGTCAATAAATACATTCGGAAAATGGGAGGATTGGATGAGCAACCCAGAAGGTATCAACAGTTAGGGTTTGCCACATAAAAGCATTAACGAATGTAAGTTCATTTTCATCTTTAAGCGAACGTTTTTGGTCAGGAAAAAACAAAGTGGTGAAAAAGAACCCACCTTTGTAAGTAGCTGGCTCATGTAAACCAACGATGGGGTTACTACCGGATGCCAGAAATCAGAAGTCGGAAAAAGAATGGTAATAATTTTCAAATACAGGAGCTGAAAAAAAATATAATGGTTGTCCACCATGATTAACGCAATTCCTTCTATGTTTAAAATAATCTTAGGATTTACTTTTGTGCCATATGTTGCCCTGGGATCATTGGAGGACAAGAGCCCAGATCAATGCTGTGCAGGTAGTCCTTAACTTATGACAAGAAGAAGGAGAAGGAGGGGGAAGGGGAGGGGGAGAAGAAAAGGAGGAGGAGGAGGAGGAGAAGAGGGAGAGGAAGAAGAGGAAGAGAAAGAAGAGAAGATGAAGAAGGAGAAGGGGAGAAGAAAAGAAGAAGAAGAAGAAGAAGAAGAAGAAGAAGAAGAAGAAGAAGAAGAAGAAGAAGAAGAAGAAGAAGAAGAAGAAGAAGAAGAAGAAGAAGAAGAAGAAGAAGAAGAAGAAGAAGAGGGAGAGGAGGAAGAGGAGCAAGAAGAGACAGACCATGTCCAACTCCGGGAATGTTAGCAGGCCATTTCTTTCTGCAATCTCTTCCATGCTGTGTGTGGCCTCTTGAAGGAGAAGCTTCATATGATCGCCGGCCGCTTTAGGAAACATCTGGCAAAGCTCGAAGAGGACGCTGTGAATCCGGAGATGATCAAAGTCAAGGTCGGATTGCGCTTATCTTTAACAGCAGCATCTCGATGTGACGTCGAGATACAGCTGGACACGCACATGTCGGAAACAAATATTCGCTGAGCACAAAATCGATCGGCTTTTAAATCAAGGCACTAAGAACTGAGCTCTGGATAAATTCAGACATCAGAAATTGCCTCTCAGTAAAAGAATCCTAACTATATTATATCTGATTAAAAGCTCAACAACACTTTAACCATTTGTATCCTTACTTTCTTCATCGGTCTAGTTTCAAGGTACTAGACACAGGCACCCCATCTCTGTGAAAATCTGTGATAACCCGGGGCATGACACAAAAATAACAAAGTCACAAAAGTAGAATAAATTCCCTTGAATGCCTCCAACTTGGCCCCCAATGTCCAATTATCCTCAGCTGGACATCAAACTCTTCCAAAATCAGTTTATGAAGGAAAGAAATGCAGTCCGAACCCAAAGTAAAGATAATTAGAAATAAAAAAAAACAACACAAACCACATTGAAGTAATTAGCACGGCAGGCCAGGGTGATAAATTGCAGACTTCCACAAGATAACGCAGCACCCACAGTTGGGAGGACCCCAAAACCCAGATAAGCCTCGACAAAGATAATGCACGCTTTACTTCCAGCAAGGAGCTGTGTGCAAACGCCCCACTTATATCCTATTCTCCCAGCTGCAACTAATGAAAGGGACCAGGGCCTTTTTCTCTCCCATAAGCCATGTTGCTCCCTTCTCCGTTCCTCCCTGCATGTCTTAGGATGAACAGGGGGTGGGCCTGGGTCTTCCTCTGAATGCCCAGCCAGACTGTGCCCTTCCCCCGTTTCTTCCACAGCCACTGGAGCCACACTCCCACTCCCTGTCAGCTGTTCAATCTCCCCCTCAGAATCAGACTCCAACAAGGGCATGACATTCTGGGGGCTGAAGTCCACAAGTCTTAAAGTTGGTAAGTTTGGGGACTCCTGATTTAAAGAAATAAAAATACTTTTCTTTCTACTTGGAAACCGTTACTGGAGAGATTTTGAATTCAGCTTGGCACAATCCAACAGGTGCTGTACTCACACGACCAGCTCATCAATGGTTTTCAGTCTTGGCTGCCCCTCACGACTCAACTCTCCAATGTACTCCACGAGGAACCCGAATAGTTTCTGTGGGATGTAATTTTTTTTAATGTTACTAACAAGTTGAGGTCCCTGGACATAGCCTTTTGTTTCCACACCAAATGCCCTCCTGATGATTTACACACGACGGCAAATAACTCACCTCTAGCTTTGCTTTGTTCCCTATGGCGAGGCTGGGATGGTTCGTTTTCCGGATTCTCGCTATGATGTCCATTTGTTCTTCCGTGGTTCTTCCCAACAGTAAAGCCTGAAGCTGCTCGTACGATTCAGGCGCTATTCAAACGATGGAAAAAAAAAATATCGGGGGGAATTTGAGAAGTGATTTCAGAGAGTAGTTTAAAATGGCCATCTGGGTTAAAACATGGAACACGCACTAACTCGAATACGATGAGAAATACCCACGGGAAAGCAGCTCCGTTTCTATCACTGCTTGGGAAACAAAAAATTGTACTTTGTGTATTTAGGTCAGGGATCTTCAAACTTGACAGCTTAAAGACTTGTGGACTTCCAACTCGCCCTTCTGGTTTTTTTTTCACAGACTGAGTTGGGGCTGTGGAAGAAAGTCTGTTGCCCTTCACTTGGGGTTGCTGTTCCTCTCCCAGTTTTAAGGTTGTGTTTCAAAATTTGTTTTGTACCACGTTTCCCGGAAAATAAGACCCTATGTTATTTTTATTTTGCCACAAAAAAGGCACCAGGTCTTATTTTGGGGTGATGCCACCCGCTGACTAACCTCACTTGTATGCGTCGCCCCCCACCCCCTTTCGCTGTCAGGAACTGCCTTCAGGAACTTCTTCTGGGGTTGGCAAGGCTTTCCGGAAGGCCTCGGCAGCCGATAAGAGCGCTCAGGATCGATCCAGAGCTTTGTTCTCAGCTCCAGAGGAAAGCCTTGCGAGCCTTGTTGGCTGCAGAAGAAATGGGCCAGCGAGGCAGGTGTCAGGGTGTGTGAGGCCTGGCTACAACTGTCCAGAGGTAAGTAGTAGGGCAGCTCCACCCCCCCACATCTTAATTTTTACCCGTCTACTCTGGAGTGAGCGGGATTGTAATTAGGGCTTATTTTGGGGTAGGGTTTATACTGGGCGCATGGGTAAAAATCAAGCTAGGTCTTACTTTCGGGATTGGTGATATTTTCAGGGGGAAAAGGATATTATTTGTAGAGCTGTGGATTTGACATTCCCAGAGGCTTCTGATGAGGGCAGCAAAAATAAAAATCATTATATTTTTTTTACCAGCAAACAAATACGGCAACTCCAGCTGGGCAGCCTCTTTATCTCTGCGGGAGTTTGGTTTCTTGATTTTCTTTTGGCTTTTTGAAAACCTCTTTCCCAGGACCGTCTCTTCGTCAGCGTCACCTTCGGACGGATCGTTAATGCTTTCAGTGTCAGATTCTTCTTCGCTTTCTTTATTCTCACTGTCCTCCTCTCCATCTTCACCATCCACGTCATTCTAGGAAGCAACAGAGATTGATTAGATAGCCTGGGTTTTAAAACAGATCAATTACTAATCAAACAAAGTTTGCTCTACTGGGGGGGATCCTAGGTACACCTAGCAGTGGTGGGATTCAATTTTTTTTTTACTACCGGTTCTATGGGCGTGGCTTGGTGGGTGCAGCATGGCTTGGTGGGCGTGGCAGGGGAAGGATACTGCAAAATCTCCCATTTCCTCCCCACTCCACTAACCTGCTTTCCAGCTCCGTTCTCCCGTGCAGGGCAATCAGAGAAGACCCAGCCAATCAGCTGGGACTCAATGGGAAGCAGAGAATGGAAGGGGGCGGGGCCAGTCAGAGGTGGCATTTGCCGGTTCTCTGAACTATTCAAACTTTCCGCTACCGGTTCTCCTGAACTGGTCAAAACCGGCTGAATGCCACCTCTGATGCCTAGCAGAGGTGGGCGGCACATACTTTTAACAACTGGTTCGCAGAAACTGTGAGCACACATGCACACACACACGCCATCTTCACCTTGCGTGGCAGCAAACCTAAGGGAATTTCCTGCGCGCAGCAGCCAGGGTGAGTAGATTGGGCAAGGCATGGAAAGCAGCTGGGCTGTGAAGGCGGAGTGCACAAGTAAAAAGTTGATAGGATGGGATGGCGCCTGGGCGGGCCCAACCGGTAGTCGTAACTAATGGTGACACCTAGCCAGCGAGAGGAAAGCAGGCCTGATCCATTAGAGCTACAGTCCCCAATCTTTTTTGCACCAGGGACCTGTTTCATGGAAAATAATTTTTCCATGGCCTAGGGTTGGGTGGGGAATGGTTTTGCGCACAGTCAGAGTATATTCATGAACTGGAATAGAGCTTGGTAACAAGGTCAGCCAATGAATAGGCATAGCAACTAAGTCAGCCAGTGTGGACTGTTTTGGAAATTGAAACTAGAATTAGCCTAGGCTGGAAACTGAAACTAAAAGTAGCCTAGGCGTGGCACTATGTTAAGCTCTGCAGCTCTGAAGCTATGTTGAGCTCAGAGTCTGTCTATTGAAAATGAAACTGCTTCTCTCCTCTGCTGTGTATAATGCTTGCTGCTGAAGTTACTTGCAACATGCTTCTGTTTGAGTTTGCTCCATTTTGGAGAAATCTACAACTGGTATTGTAAAATCTACTTATTATGTTTATAAAGATGTTAAATGAAGCATCAGCCATCCGTGTTTATTTTTCGGGCACTGAATTAACGCTGCAAAACTCTAATTCGCACAAACTTCATTCTGTACATGTGCAGATTAAGCTTTGCTCGCTCGCCTACCAGGTGTGTGAGCCAGTTCTTAGCAGGTCATGGACCGGTACTGGTCTGTGAATCCGGGGTTCGAGAGCTGGTGATCGATTCTACCCAACTGTGCACAATCCAGAGAAGGCACTTTTTCTCAAGAGCGCATTTGTGTGTTACAACAACTACTACTGTCTGCAGGCATGATATTCTGCTCTGAAAAAAAAATCGGGGCCAGCCAAAAGAGACCCCCCGCCATGCACCCAGGGAGTGCCCACTGCTTTCCCTCGCCAGGGCCACCGCCCGGGCTCCGCTCAGGTATCCGGCTGGGGCTGTCAGGAATTGCTACCGCCGGCGCAGCTCCACGCGGCTCCAGTCCCGCGTTGCCTCGTGAGGGAAAGGCAAAACCAGGAGCCGCTGCTGCCGTTGCAAAGCGCCGGCGCGGCTCTTCCTTTTTGCCTTTCCCTTCCTGAGGCAACGCGGGACTGGAGCCGCGCCAGCAACTCCTGACTTGGGGCCTCCGAGGGGAGGGGAAGGAGGAGAAGAAGGGGGGGGAAGGGGGGGGATTCCCAAAAAAATCGGAATTCCGATTTTAATCGGAAGAATATCATGCCTGTGTCTGGATTCCCTGTGGCTGGAAATTCGGGGATTTGGCAGCTTAAAACCTTGGAAGGAGACATGGTATGGAGCTGAAACCAGATGGGATGCCTGATCCAACTTATCTGCAAAGTGGAAGGGTGGGAGGAAAGGCTGTGATGCAGCAACAAGAAAGCAGGATCCCTAACCCCCTTAAGGAGACTCCTTAGGAAAACCGACCAGCCTCCAGATTAAGAGCAATAGCACTTTGACTTATATACTGCTTCACAGTCCTAAGTGGTAAACAAAGCCAGCATCTTGTCCCCAACAATCTGGGTTCTCATTTTCCCGAACTTGGAAGGATAGAAGGCTGAGTCAATCTTGAGCCGGTCAGGATCGAACTGCTGGCAGTGGGCAGAGTTAGTCCTGCAATATTGCATTGTAATCACTGGGAAGGAAGGAAGGAAGGAAGGAAGGAAGGAAGGAAGGAAGGAAGGAAGGAAGGAGCTAGCAATAGCACTTAGACTTATATACCACTTTACAATGTTTTACAGCCCTCTCTAAGCAGTTTACAGAGTCAGCCTCTTGCCCCCAACAAACTTGGTGGCCATTTGACTGACCTGGGAAGGATGGAAGGCTGAGTCAACTTTGAGCCGGTCAGGATCAAACTGCTGGCAACAAGCAGAGTTAGCCTGCAGTAGTGCATTCTAACTACAGTGCCACCACAGCTCTTGCCAATGTTAAACTGGGCTTCTGCAATTTGCCCTGATCATTCGGGGAAGGGCACAATCTTTTGTGCCAGGAGGCTGGGAGTTCGATTCTAGGGACAGATATTTCTCTCTCTGGGCACACTAAAAATATATCTACTGAATAAAACTCTGCATTGGCGACAGGAAGACATCCAGCCAGTAAATGCTGAGCTTCATTCAGTTGGTCAGACTCCATCCCACAAGGGATTATGAGGTAATATAAAAAAAAAAAAAAAGAGGACAGTAAAAGGATGCATACACCATAGGACAGCAAGGGCCGGTCGTCTTTGGTCAGGAGAAATCCATCTGCCAAATCGTCAGCTGATAGGTGCTTCGGTTTTTTGCTGCTCTCCTTTCGTTCCTCTCCTTTCATTCGACGTAAGCGGTCAGCCTGCATGGGAAAGAGATCCCAGGAAATCTGGTCAGCCCTCCTAAGTGGTGGGATCACAATGGGGCGGAGCCACGAGGAAGACTCCTCAGGTGGTGGCCATCTGGAAAATCCCTTGAAAATGTAAATGCTACAAATGCTCTTTTTAGGCACATACCTGTTGATTCCCAACATGGATCTTTATCAAATACAACACTGTGAGTAATTTAACTGTAGCATAATTCAATTAAGGAAAAAAGGGTTTTTTTCCCCATAGTTTTTCATTTTTTTTAATCCTGCTTTTTAGCCACTTCAAATGCCAGTTTGGGTTTCAGTTCTGTCACTTGGGCTCAATATGAATAAATTAGTGTCTAAATGGAAGAGGGATGGATCCAGAATGGGGGATGAAATTGTCAGAGTATTCATGAACTGGCAGAGACATGGTTAACAAAGTCAGCCAATGGGAGCTGAATTGGGGGCTGAGAGTCTGGGCGTGGCTTAGCTCAGGGCTCTCAATTCTGAAAGTGAAACTAGTAAATCTGTTCTGAGATCCTGAGTTGCTATTTTGACTATGTTTTGCTATGTTCCATTGGAAGAAACTACTGATATTGTAAACTTTGTCAGGATTCCAGCAGTTACCCCAATTAAATCATGAGTCTCGAGCCAAACTTCCAACTTCAAAAGGATTTATTGAGAGTTAACATGCCGGCACTGCCTGGGTGTAACCGACTCTGAGGCACATAATTCATTGTCACCCTTGACCCTGGTCTCCCCCCACCCCCTGGGTGTATTGTAATTCATATTCTCCCAATGGGACACATCCATAGCCAAGAGTCATACTACTCTCCAGTTAGAATTTTGCATGGCAGAAACTTCAGTCACCTAGTTACTATCTCTGAAAACATTTATGGAATGCACTTTTGGTTTGCAAGCTGCCGCACTGCTCCCCACTCCCTTTTTGTTGGCAACTCTAAAAAGACCAGAGAAATATTTTATGAGTTGACAAACTTTACTTCAATATGGTATTATGTATATAAAGAAGTTAATGGTCCTGTTGAATCAGTCACCTGTGTGTTTTCTGGACTTGAACTTGCTGCAAATTCTCACAGAAATCCTAGGCAGCCAAACTACTCACACCACTCCGTAATGGAAAGCAACCAATCAGACTGACTCAAACCCTGGAGAAGAGCCAGTTTTCAAGACTCCTTTGAAGCCAAGTGACATGGCCTTCTTACCTGCAAATAACACAAGACTGCCAAAGGCAGCTGTGGCTGTTGAACAAGTTTTAGCTGTTCTCAGCCTGCCCAGACTAACAAACAACCATTACTGATTACCCTGTTTTTTTCCTTTGATGAACAGGACAACCCTACATTAGTAGTGCAGAACTAATGCTATGCAGACCAAAAAAAAAAATAGGCCTAAATAGTTGTTGAAAGAGCATCAAGATTAAGTAAACCACAAGTATATATTATACCTCTAACTGCTGGAGTTTCTCTTGCTCTTCTTTTGCCAGTTCTTCTTCAGTTTTCATCCTATCCGAGGGTTGCGTCTTCATTTCAAAGCCGAGCTCTCTAACCAGCACATCATATTCATCGGGCTGCAAAAATTCAACAAACGTGCAATCATTGTAGCGCTTGGCTGTGTCAAACAAACTTTGGTGAGCAGAAAATAAAAACTCTGCAATTCATTCACTCAAAACCTTTTCCTCCTGTTAAACATGGTAAATGTTTGATTCTAGCAATACATTTAGTATTTCCCCCACTTTAGATATCACGTATCTTTTTTGTAATGTGGTGACCAAAACTGGATGCAGTATTCCAGGTATGGCCTTACTAAGGACTTATAAAGCAGTACTGATGATTCTGATTCTATGCCTCTATTTATAAACCAAGGACTATATTAGGTTTTTTGGCTGCTACTGCACACCGGTGGTTCATATTAAAGTGACCTTCCACTAGAACTCCAACAGTAACTTTCAGAGTTACTGTTTTTGAGCTGATAAAAAGAAACATCTCTTTTAGTCCCTTTATAGTCGAAAAAGAGAAACATCTCCCAATTAATATTCCCCAAATAATTAGGAAACAGGGGGTGGATGTCATTACCTAGATTAGAAATGACCCATGTATATGAATTGACATAAATGTAACAAACTGTACTTAGAACACAAAATTGTTGTATAAAACAGAACAACTTCTAAGAGTCTTTCCACAGGGAAGTTCCTTGTCACTGAAGATGGTGAAGAAATGACTGAGTTTTTCCAGGATGTTTAGCAAAAAGCACACCTACTTGCAAATAGTTTTGTTTCTAAAATAGGGCGACTCAGATAAACAAGCTCACCTTGGGTTTTTCTTCAACTTGACTTGGTGTCTCTGACTTGGAAGACCTCTGCAACAAGAGGGCTTGGATCTCTTTCCAATCGTTGTTAAGCTTTTCTGTAAGTTCCAGAGTACTTTCCCTTTGAGCCTGTCGCTCTTTCTTTAAAAAGAAAAGGGGGGGGAGGATGATCATATTATTGCTATCCTATACAATAGGTGCCTAATCTGAATGCTCTTTTTTTGTATTCAAACAAGAAGTAGAGAATTCAAAAGAAAAGCAAACAATTACAAATTTGTATGCAAATATCCTCTATAATATTTCACCCCCAAAACCTGCTTGAAATCAACACACCCTAAGAAACCGATTCAAGACTTAGGGATAACTGTAGCTAAGGATTTTTTACATCCATCCCTTTTGTTCTATCAAAACATATGCCTTAGAAAATATCAACAGCAAACAGCAAGATCCCGCTTCTTCTGACAGATTAAGAGAAAGTGAATATCTAAGGCCTTAGTTGAGCAATGCATTCTGTAAAATTTAAAAAAAAATAGTTCACTTTGGTTTACATATATCTGTGCATTGCTTACTCCACCATAGTGCTCAGTTGAAAAGTATTGGGTTAGATGACAATAATTTTATCTGACTCAAAGATATTAGAGCCTCCGTTTTGTCTTTTTTTTTCTATTTATATTATCATTTTTATTTATAATATAAAATACAAAAATGCAAATTCAAACTATAGGAAAAATAGGGAAAGGAAAAGGGTAGAAAAGGGAAAAAGAAAAAGCATTGACTTTTGACTCCCTTTGATGAAGCAGAATAAGACAGTAACATCAAACCTCAAATTTTTTACTTTGATATTAAGGACTTCCTTGACAGTGATGGACATATAATGTCAAAGCAGCTACTGCGCATTCCAAGCAGGGGAATTATACCTTTTAGTTTTATAGAAAAAAGAATGTACTGATTTCAACTTCAGAGCATTTCAAGTTTAGGATAGGTTACCTTTTCCAATTTGGATTTTGCTATCAGCTCTTCAACGAGTTCCTTCCGTGACTTGGGATTTTGACCACCTTCATTCTGCTGTTCTGTGGGTTTTTTCTTAGAAAGGAGTCCTCCAAAATGAGAAGCAGTTAATTCCTCTGGAAATGCAAGATTTTGAAT